>NW_027249389.1:0-216407 GCF_030848795.1 Temnothorax nylanderi | reverse complement strand
CGTGCCGACGCAGTGCCATCCGAACGACGACAAATAAATAATGCATTGTTGTTCGTGTTTCGGGGCTGGCGACCCCGCGTCTAATTTTTTTTTGTAGCCTGGGACACATAAGGGGACATAAGGGAGAGGCGGCGAAAGGCCACGGAACCCACTTTTATAACTCCATCGACAATTTTTCGGTTACCCTCTTTGCTATTTTCGATCAACTCAGCACGCACATTCGGTCGTACACTCGTATCCTCCCGTTTGATTTATCTTCCAATACAGCGAGGAGATTCTCGGTGGTTTTCCGGTAAATAATTTCAACCATCGTAGCACGTGCACTAACAAGTCTATCGGTTATCGATAAATCACTTAACGATTATCTTACGATTTGTCACGTAACAGTGCGTAATTTTATTTATTTAAAATATATGTAATTATCAGTAAAAAGATGTCACATATGTTACTAATACAACGCTAACATACGCGATCATGGCAAACGTTTCGAGAAAAATAAGGAAAGATATATTTAAATTAATTTTGCAAATAAAAAACTTAAAAGAAAACAGGCAAGAGCAACAAAAAGTAAAGAGTTGCGTAAGTATCGTAATCTGGTAGCGCCGTTCTCCAGCAAGATGATATTTCGAGGCGTCAAGCAATTGCTTGGCAATAAAACCAAAAACGATTATTCACACAAACAAACGTGAGATTACGCTTTCACTTTATGCTCTTACGTACAAAACAAATGCCCCGCGCTTCTACCATTCGCTAAAAGGGTTCGTCTCGTTTTTATTCGCGTGCACGCATTGTGCAGAAGCGAGCCACTCACTGTCGCATACACGTAATTTCAGCGAGCAAAAAACGAGCCTATCGTTTTGCCTTGGGCAAGCCAGCCAGCCCAGCCCGGCATGATCCGATTCCGCCCCGCGCTCGTGTAATCGTGCCCTTTTATGCTAATCGGCAACCCTTCCGCGTTTAACCAGCTGCGCCGCTGCGCATTGTCTCGGCTCTCCGTGAAAACTTTTTCCTGCCGCTTCCACGAGCTTGTTTCGCCACGTCTTGCCGCGGCACGCGGAAAGCGCACGCGACCGTCCCCCGTCCCGCGCGCTTCGCCACCCGGATCGGTTTTTTCATCGTCGTCGACGTGGTGGTCGAAGAGAAAAGAAAAAAAAAAGGGCTGCGCGTCCCGAGGGGCGCGCGTGTGGGGTGGTGGCGCGTCGCGCGGGGTGAGCGAGTCGGGATGACGAGAGGGAGGAGGGAGGGAGGGGGCTTAATGAGAGATATGCGGTGCCAGCACGGTCAAAGATCCGCGTAACGCGCTTTTCTCAACCGCGACACGCTCGTCGGCACCGCGACGTACGCGAGAAATGGACGTACGCCCGTTTCCCGAGCTACCCCCGAAGACCTGCCCTCCTCGCGTAGGGGAGGGGAAGCCTTTTAACCCTTTTACCCTCGAGGACATGCGCGTTGCGGGCGAGCGTCGCAATGCAACCTCGGTAATTGCTGCACCCGAGACAAAATGGCAGGCTCGTAGCGATGGCGTGTTTTCTTCGCGAATTATTCGCGATTCTTTCTGGAATCGCGAATTCTCGTGCCCTTTTATATTCGACATGATATAAGGAATCGATTCGTTTGCGAGAACGTTACTACAACGAACGTCTCTGTCGCGAGAGAGAAAGATGAAGATGGACTTGAGCTGGCCTAATCGAGTCCGCGGCTTTGCGACTTCAAAGTTCCAGACGATTCGCGGTGGGGACGAAGTTCCGAGGAGATTCATTCGACTTACGCTAGAACAGTAATAGCTTCGCCCGACAACCCCCCTATCGAGGGCGCAAATCTCTGATTAACGTTTACTCGTTCGCTGATGACCAGTCATTCCGCTGCGCCGTACGATTGCTCTAAGAGTGTGCGCGAGCTCGCACTCGGGCCGAAGCGAGAGAAGCAATTATCGTGGAGGAGGATTTGAGGAAAGAGGCGAAAGAGGAGAGTATCACGCGCGTCGGAGGGTTTTTCTCGGAGGTCGATGGCGAGGCTCGCTCCGTAGTTAGCGGGGCGTGTCTTCGGTTTCGTTGAATTAAACATCGTGCCCGCTTCAATCAGCCCGTTTCTCCTTCATCCCTCTCTCTCTCTCTCTCTCTCTCTCTCTCTCTCTCTCTCTCTCTCTCTCTCTCTCTCTCTCTCTCTCTCTCTCTCTCTCTCTCTCTCTCTCTCTCTCTCTCTCTCTCTCTCTCTCTCTCTCTCTCTCTCTCTCTCTCTCGCTCGCTCTCTCTCTCTCCCTCTCTCTCTCTCTCCCTCTCTCCCTCTCTCTCTCTCTCTCTCTCTCTCACACACACTATTTCTCTCTTTCTTCACATATCCATCCACTTCCGCCGGATGCTCCTCGATGTCGCGAGCAAACTGCGAGACGCCGTGAGACGAGAAAAGCGTAAATGAGTTTAAGGGCTCGTTTTGTTTCGGGATCTATTTCTCTGTAAATTTTCGCAATCAGTCCTCGCTCTCGTTCGTACAATTGCCCGAAGCTCTTGTCTCTGTAGAAGCGGTTGAAAAAAAAAAAACAGATTTACGACAAGAAAGTACGGAGTACAATCGTAGTCGACGAAGGCTAAGAAGAGACGTGGCCGTAGGAAACGAATAAGCTTCGCGTTATCGATTATTAAGTTCGACGTCGAGCTCTCGCGCGAATGTTAAACGTAATAAATAACAGTAATACCATGCCCAGATAATATTTAGACGTGTAACAAGAAATGCGAGTGCGTACGTAAATCCAATGTTAAAACTACTGACTCTGCCTCTCCTCCTTCTCTTTATCCCAGACAGGCGCATAAGTCCTGGCCTCAGGTGTTGCACGCTCGACGGGGTGTTTATGCCGGAGCCCGGCAGCACTTTGCTTTTACCGAAAATTTATTTTCTTTTGTTACACGGCGCGTCTCTCCCATTCGTACGCGGCGCGCGGGCCGCTTACGTGGCAGGAGATAAAGCGCGGGGGCAGGTGACGCATAAAGCATAATGAACTCCTAACGACGCGCCGGCGAACGCATCGGGATAATTGAATTCACCGAAAGGACGAGAAAAGAAAGAAAGAGAAGTTTTTGTATCATTTGGCATCTTACCGAGCGTACGCGTGTCGTAGTAGGTACTTACGACGAACGCACGGGATTAACATCACTGACACGCATCGCGGGGGTAATACGTCACCGGGAACGATTTCGTGAGTGGCTTTCGAGAGGTGTAGGGGTTTCGCGGCGTATCAGGCTTTTTGTGTCAAATCGATCTGCACTCGATTGAGAGAGGGTGTCACGGGGCAGCACGACCGCGTAACACTCGGGGCGTCGTAAAAAACGATGTTAAAGGGTATTCACGCCCACTCACGAATTCTATATCGAGATATTTCCCGTAATATCATCCGCCTGGTCGTGATGCACGTGCTACGCCCGAGTTATTGATAATCATGATCGCGGCCCTCGAGGTCCTCGTAATTTCAAAAAGATTTACGTTTGCGTGATATTATTAAATAACTGAATGCGGATTATTGATGCGGCTATATTCTTAGTCGCTTTATAGCGTTTGATGTATAGCGATATTTAAATATTGTTTCTTTGGCGACTAATTATATCGAGTCTCGATTTTTGAGATCATAAAAATTAATAATTAATAACAATTGAATTTTAATTGGGATTAATTTACATCCTAGCTTCTTTTGGCAGACCTTGCGTGCCAAGATGAAATGTGCTCTTTAGTATCTCATGTGTCCATTTACTAAAGTCGAATCTTAGGGCGTACTATATTTTAGCGTATTTGTAAACAAATTACCCTACATTTCTCTAAACGCAAAGAACAGAATATCGTAGCATCGGGAATTCGCGGCGGAGTAACGATAGTCATTTTGAATTGAAGAATTCGTCGACCTTGCCTTCTCTGCCTTCTTTTCTCTTCCTCGACTATCAATCTATACTCTCCGACTCCGGCTCGGCCGTCTCCACCCCCTTATTCCTTTATCCTTTCAACTTCCTTACGGCACGGCAAAGACGCGGCTCGATACGGCCCACGGCCGAGTTACTCCGCGCGGCGCTCCACTCGAGAAGTCCACCCCGAAGATTTGATCAGGAGAAAGAAAGAGAAAGAGAGAGAGAGAGAGAGAGAGAGAGAGAGAGAGAGAGAGAGAGAGAGAGAGAGAGAGAGAGAGAGAGAGAGAGAGAAAAGGAGAGATCCACGCCAGCAAAGTGAAGCGAGGGGCCGAGGGTGGGACCCCAAGCGAGCAGGCAATCCTGCTCCACACCGTAGGGCACCCTCGCGCAATGCGCTGCCACCCCGGCCCGCGCCCCGGACCATGAAAAAAAAACTCGGCTACCCCCCTAACGATTTTTTTCCCTCAACCCCATCTCGACGCACACTAATTACGTTTTTAAGCGAAATTACTTCGCGAGGCGAAACGCGCGCGCGGGGCTTCGCCGCCGACGGTAACGGCCCTGGGCCGCGCCGGGGCGTAGGGTGGCGAATGAGAAATACCGTGGGGGTAGAGGGACGCGCTTTTTCTTCCTCTCTTTTTTTTCTTCTTTATGAGAACGGAGTGTCCCGAGAAAAGAAGTACAGGGAACGGATCCGTCCTGCCTCCCGCCCTTCGTTTCTCGACCGACGACGTGCGCTCTGATTACGAAATGTTAAACGGCATCGCCACCCCGCCACCGACGGCTCGTTACTCATCCAAATTTTATTCCTTCTGGCAATTGGCCCGCCGCCTCTCGCGGAAAAGAATAGCCTCGGCGGCTGCTGGGTCAGCTCCAGTGGCTGCGGCCAGGCCTTACCGAGGCTATTCTTCTGATCCTCTTTATTCCCGACCCTCTCGCGATTACCGGCGGGATTCTCGTTTTGATAATTTCGCCGGCGGCGGCTCTTCCCGCGGAAAGCGCCCTTCAACGACCATCACTTCCGGCAGGATAATTTTCTTTCCTCGCGCTCGCCTTGAACCCACCTTAATTTCGACCTCGCTCTTCAAATCAGCCGCGATGTATTCGCATGTAACTTATTGGCACGTTCTTACGGAAAAAATGTCGAGCTGGCAGTAGACGCTTTATCCATCGTATCAACTTTATCGTCCGTCCTAACGCGTCAGCAGCGTGACGTAATCGTGATCATCTCGCGTCCGTCGACTGTCGACAGGGTTAAAGTGAAATGAATTACCGTGAGAACTGAGCAACTGAGGAATTTTTCGCGTGAGTAGATCTGATATTCGGGATATTGTAAGTGTGCGGTTATTCCAGGAGCAAATTTTGTGACCGACCCTTTTCTAATTCATCGAACCGATCTCGCACAAAAGTTGCTCGCATATCATGAATAATTTTCGTTACATTCTCTCTCTCTCTCTCTCTCTCTCTTTCTTTGTGGGTCGATCTTCGCATTGCCGGCTAGGGTTAGACACGAGGGCGCAACCGGACCTAGGCTCTCGCTCTGCAAATCCCTGTAGATAAAAAGTCTGCACCCACCCCAGGCGCTATCACCCTAACCGATAGTAGTGACTCACCCACCATCACCCAACCCATTTTTTTTCAACCCCTCCGTGGCACAGATCCGTGGGTCCGTGGATGGAAGGGATGAATCCTTTCGCCTCGTGTCGTTCCTTGTACTTCGGGCTCTCCGCTATAGGAAAGAGTTCGACGACCCGCGTCGTTGCTTTTTTTCAGACGATTCCCAAAAGCCACGACGATAGGTATACGCGATTGCACGTGATTTATTTATAATAACATTAGAATCCGCGTTTCAGAAAAATTATATAGAAAACCTAGCTTAATACAACTATTTTCTAAATCCAAGTGTTGATTTATCTTGTCACTTTTTGATTTAAAAAGTTGAAATTTTTGTTTAAATGAGCGTACACTTATGTTGGTAAAAAGATCGACTGTTCACGGAATCGATGCATTTTTCTTCAGAAGAGAGACAAATACTAATCATGTTACTATTTCGATCTGGCGTAGCCTGCATGTGGTTGTATGTCCCACGTTTCCACCCCAATCCATTCCGAATTCCAATTTGCGCGACTCGAATTACCACAAATCCCTCGAAATTCTATAGATTTTATTTACTTGCTTGACCGAGCGCCTATAATCGTGAATATTAAAGCAACAGCATGAAGGCAGAAATAAATCGGAGCCTTATTTATGACAGATGCAGCGACGATACAGTTAAAGAATATGATTAGGTAATACAATAGTTTTATATTCACGAACACGAATATACCATAATATTAGTGTGCAATGAGGTAATTACTCGATCTTACGATATCACTCGTCTTTGTTTTATAATATAAAATTATAAATAGATAAAGATAAATAGACAGGCTATGAAAAAATATAATTCCAAGATTAAAAATTTATACTAATCTGTCTTACAATTAGCTCATCCATTCTACGATAATATTATTCAATAAAAAATGCCATTTTTTCTTAAAGAAATCCCATTAAAAAAATTTGTAATGTCGATTATGATTAGAAAAATATTCATAATTAATATAAGATTATAAAAATATTATAATTAATATATTGCGTCAAAGTTGTGACTTACGTAGGCGATTAAGGATGTATGGGTGCCATCTCAAAGCATTACCAAAAATCTAAAAATTTCATAGATTGTTCTACAATATTATTACGTCTAAGTATCTGTGTAAAATTTCAGCACAATTCTCTTACTGGTTTAAAAGTTATTGTAATTAAGGATGTATTGGAGGTATTTCAAATATATTCAGAAAGTGCTGTAAATTATTTCTAAATTAAATTAAAAATACTCTGTAAAATTTTGAAGTTATTTAAGAGTTATTTAAGTTTAAAGTTGATAAAATTAACATTATCCCTTATAGAGAATCGACATTTTTGCTATGTAAATATAAATAAAATATAAATAAACCATTAAGATATTTCTTAAACTTTTTTTATGTGTAAAACATACATCATTGATATTGTATTTTAAGTTTCAAAATTTTTTGCAACAAAACAATTTTTTAATTGTTTAAACAATACTAATTATTTAAATTACAAAAAATCATACTCAACCTGTTAAAGGTAATCCCTTCTAACATATAAAAAATTTTGAGTTGTTTGACATACATGCAAAGTCTTCTTTTATTGAAAGTTTAACTTTTAGCAAGGACTGTACGACCTCCTATACATCCTTAAGGATTTATCAAATATTTTTAAATTATATTATTTAAACTTAAGTGTTTTTCAGGTCGCTGAAAGTTAATTTAATAATTATTATAATATAGTTAAAAAATATTTGATAGATCTTTAATGATCTACGTAAGTGGCAACTTTGACTGTATATTAATCATAAATGTTTCTTTATTATAATTGACACAACAAATCCCTTTTGGAATAAAAGTCTGGTTAATATACTTAATTCCGATTGCAATAAAATTTCTTCAATACGTCGCATATCGTGGTCATAATGTGTCAAAATGTATAAAAATAGCTCTTTTTTACAATTTTAAACGTAAATTTCTTCAAACTGTGACGTAATGAAGCAAATTAGTAAACGAGAGTTTAGTGCCCAAAAAGCTACGAGAAACGATCTTCGTTTTTGTGTTTTTTTATTGAACAGCTTGTAATTATAGATCTCTATGAGATGTAATATTTATCTATATTTTTCTACTTTTAATTTTAACATACATTCATGCACGTATTACATATATCTCATATGATTTCCACACAGATCTATTATCTCACTAAAGTAAAAAAATAATATGTCACTCTCGAAAACACGGTTAATTATAATCGAGCATATCAGAATAAAACAATCACACGGCACTTTACACGCCACTCCCGACGTTTATTGCAACGCGCACTTTGCTGTTTGCACCTTGCAAATTCCATTAAAAGACGAACGCGGAAAAAAAGTACAAAACTTTATGATCCACTCGACATCCGAAAATGTTGCGAATTAGCATGGCAATAATTTCCATCTCGTATCGTTTCAATTTCATGAAATGAATAAATTGCGCGTCTTGGACTTGCTTCAATAAACAGAAAAATGTATTTACAGGTATATTTTACAACCGTTAATTGTGGGAGATAATTAATCGCGGGATAGTGGTAGTTAATTGTTTCGTAGCACTTATTGCGCTTGACGCTTGACAGTTTGTTAAGTTAATTAATCACGATAGGTCGCAGAGCAGTTTGCTACCTGTTCGCATAAGTATCACCGCGCGAATAATAACACGGCACTTTATATGCCACGCGCCAACAGAATTGTTATCGTTTGGAAACGGCAAACACTTTGGTTTTAGATACTACACAAACACTGAAGCCATACGTATTACGTAAGCTACAGCCTTAATAACAAAATATTCAATATTACGAACTAAAAGTATGCTAAATGTCCCGTTTTAAATTAGATATCAATATAGAATCGATATAACGCGGTTTCTCAAGGCCGCGCGCCAACAGAATTGTTATCAAATTGTTTGGAAATATTTAGTGCTTCATAAAATGAAATCACAGAATATATAACTTTCTCTGCGTTTTAATAAATGAGCTGTTATCATACATTTTGCGCTTTAATTATTTCGGGGTTGATTCGCGTCAATTGATCCGATACGTATATACTGTTTATTATAAAGCCTATTACAGACAATTTATAATTTGTATCATAATTTATGTGATAAAGTTCCATTTATAATATCTATTACACGTGTCGTGTAATATGTAAAAAGCATTTAATAAAGAATCAAAATTCACTCATAAATGAATAAAATATATGTATATTAAAGCATACACATATACACATATCAAAATATATGGCTATATTTAATTAATATTAAATTTAAAATTGTAGATAAAATTCTATGGTAGAATTTAACGCGAATTATAGATCGTCTAAGACACGCAACAAACTGTTTAACTGTTAAGTGCACATTTAATTATATCTTGCTATTTTCAGTCTAAGTTTAGATCTTAGGCAGCTCATAATATTAATTTCCGTGTATATGTATTATTTATAATACGCATATACATATATATTCCAATTTTTTTTTAAACTGCGCGCCGATCACAGTCGGACTTAAAACACAGTTATTGTTGGAATAATAAATCCTTTCCTTCCCGTAATTAAATCAATTTAATTTAACTATCTAAAAACTGTAAAAAATTTTGCGAAAAATAATTAAATTTATTATTTAAAGGAAGATATTTATGTCGTCATTTGTCCTCGATTGAAGAGCAAAATAGTAATGCTTTAAAAATGTATCGGACATCAAGTGAGGTTTTTCACGTAGAAGACATAAATAATTGTTCTCTTTTCAAATCTGAAAATATGGTACAAAATTTAAAAATTATTAAGATATACACGAGCTTCTCTAAAAAATTGGTTACACTGGTTCAAGAAAAAGTGCACAAAAAAAGATATTCGTTTCCCGTAGCTTTGGACGCTTAACATGATCCTGTTTATTAAATGGCTTTATCACGTCACAATTTTGAGAAATTCGCGATTAAAGTTGCAAATAAACCTATTTTAGAGTATTTTGGCATATTATAACTGTGACGTAGAAGACGTTGGAAAAGTTTTATTGCATTCAAAATTAAGTATGTTGTTAGGATTTTCAGTCTTAAAAATTTTTTTAATTGCTTCTATTATGGTTAAAAAGATATTTATAATTAACATAGGGTCTATTGCGTCAAAGCTGCGTCTGTAAACGATCTTCATGTAATCGTGAGTTTCTCGATTGAATCGCGATTGCAAATATAACGTAATGAATATTAAATTGACCCTTATACAAAATGTAGTTATTAAACTGTATTTATTTAAAATTAGTTTCAGCTAAGTTTTTAAGCAGAAATTCGATAAATACGGGCGTGAAAGTCGGTCAAAAATCTTTTGAAGAGCGAAACGGGCCGACGGAAGCGCCATGCGGAATACGAAATCCCGCAATACTCCTCTCGGTTTCGAACACCTTTCTGTACCTTCCGTTAGGGTCCGTTAATGGCCTCTCATTTGACCTCGCTCCGCCTCACATCGTTCCTCGGATAACCGAGTATCTTCGGCACTCGGTTCCTCAGCCTCAGTATCTTTCTCGCTTTCTTTCTTCCTTCTCTATTATTCATTCCCCCCTTACTTAAACCGTGAACTTCCTCGCTGGCGAACGAGCGCGCTGCTCGTGCACCCTTTTCCAGCCCAAAAGCGGGCGTAGTCTTTTTACGCGCGCATTATTTTTTACGCTTTACGTCGCGCGAGCGAGAGCACTTCTCCGCGCGTCCCCGCGTAAATCCGCTCGCCCTCCTCTCTTCAGCCCCCTCATCCCTGCTTGCCTCCTCCCGTCGTCGTATTCTTCCCGCTTCTCGCGAGAGAGAACATGGGAGACACTGTCGGTGGGAAATTGCGATATTAATTTTTAATTTTTTTTTCAGCAGTAGCCTTTTCGCGTTTACGAGCGCTCGACGGGTACAAGCGCGAATTCGGGCGACGGGGTGCCGCGGAATGGCCTAAATAGTTGATGGGCTATGGATTTTTTTTCTTTTCTTTTTCAGTGGGCGGTTGATTAATGCGAGGTCATATGCGCGGCATCGGCAACCCGCGGGGGTCGTAGACGCGTGTGCATATATTATGCGGAGGGGGGGAGAGAGGTACCAGGTTACGCGCCGCTGTGGCGGGACACGGTGATTAAAGGGTTGATTAATCACGTTCGCCGTGACGACACGTACGAACAAAAAATAGCGTTGTCGACGAAAGTAGGGTATCGAGCCGTGACCTTTTTTTTTTTTAAAACGTCCTCTTGTCGTCAGGACGGTTTTAGATCTGCGCAATTATTCGCGACCATCATGACTAGTAATGAAAAAATATTATAAACTAATAACTTATTATTTTCAACTTATCAACATCCGTATTAACAGCGTAGTTATTTATGTAGTGTTATATTATTATTATCATTTTCATGATTACCTTCGTACCTATTTGCGCATTAATAAGTAAGATTATGCTTAGATAAAAACACGATTGCACATTTCTGTTTTGCACCGTTATTTCGTTTCCATCTCTGCCCTTTCGATCTGATCTCGTCGATCTCTCGCCGCGTTCCCGTGACGGCCGCTTCTTACTTTGTCCGCTGTAGAAAGCACGAGAGAAAAAAAAGAGCTAGAAATGAAGAACACGCGAGGGGGAGAAAATACCCTTTTGACCTCGCTACCCCCTTTCTGCTTCCAGCGAAGGAGCGCATCTTCGGCAAAGAGAGCAGGGGGCAAGCGAGAGTGCACGGTTTCTCTCTCTTTCTCTCTCTCTCTCGCTCTTTCTCCCCCTTGAGAAAAAAAGTATCTTGCGTAATTAAGCAACGCGTCTGTAATGTATCCAGCGTGCAAGGGCGGCCATATTGCCTCCACCGCGAGGCGGCAGGGGACGACGGGGGTGACGGAGGGGTTGCTGCCCCGCGCGAATCGAAGCGCGGAGGGTTGCTACCGGAGAAAATGGAAGGGTGAAGAGACCAGGATGAGAGGAGGAGGAGGACGAGACGGGGGGCAGCGACGGGTAGGAGGACGCGGTGAGTGGCACGGAGGACGATGGGTGGACCGGAGACACGAGGGGTGAGGGGATAATGATATGCCGGGTTAGCCGGCACGCGGTGCGACGACTACAACCACCCTTCCTTGTCGTCGGGGGATGCAAGGCGGGGGAGGGAGGGAAATCCAGAAGGGTCTGATTCGCAGGACGATCTCGACCGGCTTCCTCCTCTCTTGCCTTCGTTCTCTCTTCCTTCTCGCGTCTTTCATCCCCTTTTGTCCCTCGCCCCCGTTCGTTTCCTATTTAATTCGGTAGTAGCAATTACAGCCGCGAGACACGTTGGCATTCGCGCTTTTTCTCGCATTTCTTTCTTCAGCGTTTCGTCTATTTCTTCTTCTCGCGGCAATGGGGTCATCGTGACGGAGCGAACAATTGAAGCCGGCAAACGCAAAATGTCATTCGTCTACTAATTAAACTTTTAAGCTGCTTTTTTAAAATAGATTTTATCTCTTTTTAATAAATTCCTAAATTGACTTCTTAAAATAGAGTGAAATAATGTTGGTCGCAACGAAGGTTAACGTGTCGCAGACAATTTATCACGATCTTAAGGGAGGACGCTTCGACGAGATCGGACGTGATTTGCATGCTTACGGTCACTGAATTAATCCGGAAATCATTGAGCGCAAAGCGCGGCGACGAAGTCGGTCTTACATCTGCTCGTTGTTCGCGCGAATAAATCATTCCCCTGATTCATTTATATCGTTTGCATACCATTAATTATGCCGGAATAACGATCGATTCCTTCCACGGGCACGCTTTTCTCTTCAGGATTAATCGGATTCCGAACGCTCGAGCACGTGAGCGACTTACCCCAGCTTTTGACCAAGGCGCGCAATTAAATATAGCGCAATTAATTATGTACGCGAAGGGCTAAGAATAAGTATACAAACTCAAGCCATATTAAAACAATGCTTAGACATTTGTCCAAATTTATTTTAATTGTTTTGTGAGGAGTATTAATTTCATCGTTGCGAGAGACAGGCTATTGTGTTGCCTCATTTAGCCAACAATGTTCGTTTAAATTGGCTTTGCTTTATTTTTACATCGTATCTTTACCCTGTTCTCTTACGTCAACAGGAGTCGCGTGGTGCAACGAGCGTTCGCGACGCGCGATTTGCGAGCGACCAGACACCGCATAAATCTTCATGGCCACGGGAATCCGCGGGTACGCGACTCGCGTGATTATGCAAATCAGTCGACGGTGCCCCGGCGGTGCCGTGAGCGATAAAGCATCCGCTGCGTAAGCCTTCTATTGTGAATGCGCGCGCGCTGGACCTGGAAGCTGGCTAAAAACGGACAAGGCGACGGTGTGTATGATCACGAATAAAAAGAAAGTCTTGAAATGAGGAAGAAGGAGGATGGGTCTTCTCACGCGAATCGCGGATCGCGAGACAGATAAGAATTCTTGAGAAGGTAAATTACGCTGATAAGAAGACTACTTCGTCAAAGTTTTCTGCGAGCGTAAAAATAAATTCTGGCAATCTGTGCGTGAAATTTAGGAAAGCTCTGACATCTAATTTTTCTAAAATTTGTTAGAAATATAGATATAAGAGAAATACAAAATTCAAATAAAAAGATCAATTATGAGTGTATTAATGAGAAAATTGCGATCAAAATAATTTATTATTCCGTTTATTTAAAAAAAATCGAGAATTATACATATATGGGTCGAATTTAAAGCGTACGTACCGTGCGTGCCCCTTTGTCACTGATTTCAGGATGGATGCTGGCCTTGAACTTGAATAGGGCCCGTACGTGCCGATAGAATCGATACCATTGATTTTTTTCTACCCGACACTCGGCGGCTATACATATGTATATGTATGTATGGGGCGGCGTGCGAGCAATTCAGAAGTACTCTCTCAGCATGTATGAACTGGAACGCTATTGTTCGCGGTATAAAAAAGAAGCACTATCAACGAGCACAGTGAGTTTGAGAAAAGCATGCTTAAAGAGAATGCGCCAACATAAAACAAAACATCACATACACACAGTACACACACCCACACACACACACAGCGATTTGTTTCCAATTATTTATTTACGATGACATTAAACAATATCAAATATAGATCAAAATGGAAATAAAAAGATGACGATTATTCAAAATCGGTGTTTTTTTTTCGTAGAGTAGCTGTACATCTATATATTTTTCTACACAGAAAGAACGATTTTGCTGAAGTATCTAAAAATTTAGCTTATAGATACAGATCTGAAAATAATTTTGTTGGACCATCAAAATAATTATGCAGAACATTCAAGCTGATTGCTAAAATGTCAAAATTTTTTACAGCATTATCATCATACTCTTCACGACCTACTATAATTATTTTGATGATGCAACAAAATTATTTTCAGATCTGTATCTATAGCTAAATTTTTAGATACTTCAGTGAAACCGTTCTTTCCGTGTATATATATCGCAAAAATCTTTTCGAGAGTGGTAGAAGAGAAGTAAAATTCATACATCTTTCCTATACGACGATGTTATCGGAGAAAGACCGCCGTGGCATTCCCATAAATGTGATCTATAAAAGGGACGGTCCTGTGTGTGGCGAGCGGTAAGGAAATAGATCAAAACCAGGCCACTAGCGATTCTGCGAATTTACTGCATATTGGATCGCGTCGTCATTCGTCTTTTCACGTATTTTCTCTTTTTTTTTTTTTGACGGTCTCATACCGCGCTCGATTTCGAAACCCCTGACCGATTTGCTCACGCATCGCGTCGATCTTCAAGGTGGAAACTCAAAGGCGCGGGTAGTTAGTCGTTGGTCAACCCTGGTAATTGCGCGTAACCATGGAAATGCCTGTTTGTTTGGGGTTCCTCTGGTCATATCAGTGAACGAGGGCTTCGTAAGGGTGAAAGGGTAGACTTTCGAGGCCACTGAATGCAAAGAAGGGTTGTAAAGGGTCTGCCGGAAGTCAAGGACGCACTCGGTGACTTCGGGAAACTCGGCCACGATCGCACAGAATCTTCATTTTTTTTTCGTCGTAAGGAAGATCACACATCCTAGCAGCGCTACGCGACGTAAAAAACATGTGGAGAAAATATATACGTGCAAATATAATATATAACACGTACATACAAATTATACATACAAATTATAGAATAACAAATATAGATAAGATTAAAACGTTTATTGCTAAAGATAAATAGATCAAATAATTAGAAATGATAAACACAAAAGTCTCGGAGAGAAGGAAAAAAATGATAATTTTTGTATTTTAATGAGAATATATATAAAGCACGTTTATTTTTTATTGGGGAATGGAGGGCAAGCGCGTTGATCGACGTGAGATTATATACCGAGACCCTGCACGTGCGTTGTTCATCCAGCGAATATCCGTCAGTACACGTCGATCTTTATCGAATACCTTGAAAGCTACTGTATTATATCGCGATTCCTCATCATTCGAAACCCATATGACAGTAAAAAACGCGTGGTAAATGCACCGGCAAACGACGAGCCGAGCAACACTGTCAGGCGGCTCGACCTTTCCGCTAAATAAATATATTATTTTCGTCGTAAATTTCTCACTGAAATTTCAGCTATCGATTGAGTTATTTAATTTTACGCGCACCTCTTTGTTAATTTCATTCATCCTGCGCCGTTTTGGTGCTGCCGACGCACCGCTTTGACACGCATTTGCTCAGAATAATTCGAACCCTCGTTTAAGTAACCAGGTCAATGCATCGTACCATCGCGTGTGCTTCGAAGGCCATCCCTCGATTTTTCGCACGACGGCGAGTAACAGGTGCGACGCATTTAAAGCGTCTCGCAAATCGCGTTTGAATCTCATTTTTGAATCGTCGTCGAGATAATTTCGCGTCCCATCTTAAACATTTGTCGCTCGCTCGCTCGCTCGCGAAAAAAGTCGAACGGGATAACGGGATAGAATTTAAGGGTTGGAACTTAAGAGAGAAAGAGATAAGGAGAGAGAGAAAAGGAAAGAAGAGACGGATTCGTGAAGGGTGAAAAAATGGAAGTGGACGAAAGGAGTAGGAGTGAAACGGAGGAAGAGAGAGCAAGGGAGATAGGGACATCGAGAGAAGCAGCACGATGGGCCACGGGGGGAGGAACGGGGTGCGGCGGGAGCTGCCGAAGCGTCCCCACCCGGTGGCCCATCCGCCCCTGAAAAAAGAGTTAATATTGATCCGTTTTTTTATTTGAGTCACCCCCAGGTTTTTCACCCTCGCTATTTTTTCTTCCCCCGGTCGCAAGGATCGCCGCGGCGCGGCGCGGGTGCGACAGAGACGGAATTAGTGTTTCTATAGCAACTCTCTACCCCGTCCGCTCGCTCGTTCGCTCGCTCGTTCGTCGGTTCCGTCCGTCCGTCCGTACGTCTGTCTACCCGCTTGTCCGTACAAGTCCGAATCATCCTTCACGATTCTGGGTAGATTGTAGAAAAGCGGTATATTGTAGAAAAACATTCTACGAAGAAGATTCCCGTCGAAAGAATCGCGAAACGCATGAGGAGACGTCTTGGGGGATATCCAGATCGTTGAGCTAATCGCCAATCGACTGTACTTCAACGAGAATATCCAACTGCTGATAGCTCTTGAATAATTGATAATTGAACAAGCCGTTTCTGGTGAACTAATCTCACATTGTCAGTCAATTTCAGGACTCTTGTTCGACGGGATCTTACTTTGCAGCTCAATTAAACCTCGTGAAAGTTGTACTTAATTACTTTCTGAGACCGATCAAGAATCGTGCGCGTATATTCGGTGCTCCGACATGTATCCCTCGCTACTTGTTATCGCTAAAATATGAACACGGGGAGACTTTGTCGCTCTCAATCTTTTATCTGCATTTCCTTCCGGGACACACGCGGGCCTTTGTGACGACGCGTATGTACATAGACGGTACATAGGTACAGGTCCTTTCTCTCTCTTTCTCTCGCCGGAGAGCGCAGACGATATCGGGCCAGAGTTAAATTCACTCCCAAATCAGGAAATATGAAGCTCCGATCGCACGCTCGTATATTCTCGGAAGAGGGTCGGTACTTCGGAATACCTCTCTGGCTGTAAGTCGATGCATATTTCAGAGGCCCGGCCACGGTTTCTTCCGGAATATGCTATGGGCGTAGCGCCCTTTTTCCTCCTCCCGCCTCTTTTCCTATTCCTTTGCATTCCCTTTGACCGGATCCCTCTAATAATATCCTTTCGCTATTCGCTAGTCTCTTGCTAGCCCGGAATCCGTTTAATACTCGCGATAACAGGTCTGCGCTAAGAGTGGGTTAAAGATATAGCGCGGAGATAAAGACAAAGATAAAGATCAAACGGCGCAAATAAAAACGCCAAAAAAAACCGATACTTTTTCGCCATTTTCGGTACTTGTAGCCAAGAGAGAAATATTCGCAGTTATAAGAGAAATAGAATTCTGCGATACATTTGTATTAAATTCTTTTGACTATTTTTGCGTGAAAATTGGACACTGAAATAAACGAGATCGTCGCCCCGTCACGAAAATTCTCGGTGTGAACTCGGCGAGCTCGGCGAAACGCTCCATTTTCATCGCACATCATCGGCACTCTTTTGAGCGAGAAGCGCTCCTTAAAGCACGCAGCTTCGGTGCGCTTAACGTTGCACCGTGTAGGGGTTGCTTTTACGGGGGTGGGCCCCGAGGGGCTCGGCAATCCCTTGCCCGCCGATGTCACCTAAGCGCCTAACCCTCGGATCGTTTCGTCGAATCCTTCTCTTTACGACGGCAGGGCTTACTTTTACGTCTAACGCACGACAGTAGCCGCCACCACTTTTCGCGGCTACGTGACACGCTTCGCTAACTCGTTGTACCTCCCTGCATTAATGATTGGTTGTTCTCGGATGGCTTAAATCGCTGTTACCGATATCCTAGGATCACGATGATTTCTCTAAATGAGTATACGGGAGAAGTCGATCGATAGTTTTGAAGACGGCCAGTCTGAGATGATCGCCATTGCCCATTAAAATTATAGACTTTCTACAATGGAAAATTTATATGGAGAGTATATATTGAAACGCGAGGTAATACGCGCCGGTGGAGAGGTAATATGCAGGGTGTATATCAGAAGTCTGTACCTTGTAACTATAGTCACTTTTTATGCTTCGTCGTATTAATTTTCTTGTCTATCAATGTAGAATCGCACGCGGCAGGTACAAATGGGCTGAACACGTATATTTCCACTTTGAGATAGAAATACAATGTTCACGTTTATCGCAATCTTGGTATTGCAGTTGACGTTTAAGCGATAACACTCTTATCGAAACTTTAAAACTACGTGAATTGTATCGAGTGTATTGTTTGCAGTATCCATGTCCGAAGAAAACGCATCGACAGCGCGAGCAGCCGCAACAGCCGAGATGCCAACGCATTCTGGGGAAGCGTTTATTTCGTATATTATTAGCTCCCTTTAGAGAACTCTCCTCGGGATATATTCGACCCGACCACTTTATGGCCGGCCACTTTCGAACGAATTCATTTAGTGTTCCGCGCTACGGTTTCGGTAGATCTCGAAGGGCTACTAACTATCTCGTGGCACCTGTCACGGGAGGTGAGTTTCGCTGGGCATTAGCGATATAAGATGGCCCGATAAAATGACGCGCGGACGTAGAAATAGGAAAGCAGGTGAAAAGCCGGATTGTCTCGGACGAAGTATTCAGCAGCGACGATCACGTCGCATCGATATTATCGATTGCTATATTAATGTATGTAGCGCTCGTGCATACGATAAAGTACATTTCTAGTTCACGTTATATCTGTCGGCGAATGTTCACCGCGATTATTCGCAGATATATCTATCGAGCGAATGCATCGGTCGGAGCCTTCGTTAGGCCAGCACAATCGTTCTGGTGACGCGACCTAGGATTTATCAATTATCGTAAAAAAAAGCAAACAAGCGAAACTCTTTCTCCTCTTTTTTTGAGAACATAAATACGTAATAAAGGGCTGCTTTTTCGAATGGCCGCCGCCTTCGTTGTCGAAGGCACCTGTCCATCCGCGACGAAAAATTTTTCGATGGACATCAGGTTTGATGCCTAGCGATTTTAAGCAGTGGCAAAAGGATTCGCCATATGGCGGCTTGGTCGGACGGACGCCACGCCGCGCCGCGCCACGCCGCCGCGAGGATCTAGCAGTCGTGCCCCGAGAGCCAACGGTGCTTCGGGGAACCGAAGGCCCATTTATTTGGCGTGTGCTGTATAATTAGGACTCGAGAACTGGCCACACGGGAGAGCTTATTGTCTATCCTCTTTTTCTTCCTCTTCTTTTCCCGATCTGTGGAAAACAAGTTTTGGAAATATATTATACGCAGGGCGCCGTGCGGTCGGTCGAGTCGAGAAGATGCGCTTCTCCGGCCGAGGAGAGAGACACTTCCGCAAATACCTGAGCCGTTAGGACAGATACCTGTTCTAATCGGGAGAGACGGGAAGAGAGATAAGAAGCTGGAGGTTACATATCTCGCATGCTTCGAGCGAGATAGGTCGTACTACGTCTCTCCGCGGCGGCATTATTGGAAGAGGGTTGTGACGACTTTTTCCTCGTTTCGACATATGTCGAGAATAGTTTCCGTAAAACGGTAAACCATTTAAATATAGACTGCTGCGCGGTGTTTTAAGGGATGTGGAAAAAAAACGGAGCATATAACGGCGTCGTCTTCCAAAGAATCGACCAACATACTTATATTATTTGTTGCTGACTTCGCAATTTCAATATTCTATCGCATATCATCGATAATATTGTCCGATCAAAGTCTGTTTCCTGTGGAGTTTAATAACTTATACGATAGCAATAATAGCAACAATTTTACGTGCTCGTAGCACGAGCGTATGTATACGTATACGTTCCTTGGTGAAATGGGTGCCCAGCCCACCCCCAGGTGGGTCACCCCGTGCATACGGCGAGGACGCGCCACGCACCCCGGGATTTCACGTAATTTTGGGTTTCGCTGGGTAAATGGTATCGCGTTTCTTGGGACGCACCGTCGGATTGGCGCATTGTCAACCGACAGGAGCCACCTAAGGCCCCCGGGGTGGTTGGCAGCCTCCGGGATCCCTTTCATCCTTCTCTTCCTTCGCGGCAGAGCACGCGCGCTTTGCCTCCATAAAGGAGCTTTTTTTCCATCGGAAAGACAAAAAAACAAGGAACGCCGAGGTAAAAGCGGAAAAAGGGGGAACGAGCCCAGCGCTCCCTCCCGCCCGCCCTGCATCCCTCTTGCTTTTAGGGACGCGTGGCGTGGCACACGACGCCATTATTCTTCCACTACGTCTTCGCTCGGGATCTCAGGACGATCTCGCGAGTGAGAGAGAAAAGAAGTTTACGATGCGCTTGTTGCGATGCATTCCGAGAAAGTTATCGCCACGTCGCGTAGTCGTGGCTGCCCTCTCATCGGAGTTCAAAAGGATAGAGTCCTGAGCTCGATGATATCTCGCGCGAAACGCCCAACGATGGACGCTGTGCATGGACGACGAAAATTTGTGCAGATCGATAATATTATGTGATGTGAAAAAACAACGTAAAAACAAACACGCGCGATATCTTGCATCAGAAAGACAGCGATCATTGCCATTGATGTGCATCGAGATCTGCCAAATTAGCGTTAGAACTGATGAAGTAAAATATACAAATTGACCGGGGATCTTGCGAAAAATAACGAAGGTAAATTAAATGCGCGCGCGAGCGCCATTTCGCAAGTTTACATATAGTCTCGTAGAGAGTATATAAATAGAGAAATAAATTGCACCGGAATTAGACGCGCCATTACACGCGGGGAGACGATCGCAATCGAATTTGTGAATGTTTACCTATTTGTAGCGGTACTTCAGGTAGCGACGTACAGATCCCCGGGGTTACCCCGGGCGCGTTTTTCCGGATCCTGACCCCAAAACAGCACTCAATGCCGCGCGTAAGAAACGCGCGCGTCCGCTTTGTCGCGTGCTGCCAGACTTCCTTGACGTGTTGGCACAGTTTTTGACAATGGGGCCAATGCCGCGGGAGTAAACTTATACGCCTGCACCGTTGTGCAACGAGAGGCGACGGTTCCCCCTTAGTTCTCCGCTCTGAATTCAGTGCCTATTACTTACCTCCCGCTCGTTCTTCCTGTTAGAGTTAAAAAGTAATGGTTTTTATAAGGGCCATGGTACGTAGAAAAACTCAAGCAGTAAGACTTAAGCAGTAAGCAAATTGACCAGTCACAATCAAGAATTCTCGAAAACTTAAGATAGTCTATTGGTCAATTTGCTTACATGCTTAAGTTTTTCTATGTGCCAAAGCCTTAACATACTAAGCAATAAAAGTTGTCATATCGTGAGTTACGATTATTTGCATTTTAAAACGTGAGGATAACACGTCAGATAACAGATTATTGCCTCAATGGAAACAAGTTTTATAATTTAGAAACAGTGATACGCATAAAGTTTCTGTAAAACCATAAAAGTAACGGTATACATTAAATATTAAACTTAATTAATGCAATATCAGACATTAATGTTTAACGTAACAATTATTTTATGCCCCTCTTGTGGCCGAATGATGAATATCACGATAAATATTATCGCAGATTATTCCGACAAAAGAATTAAAAAAAGGGATAAAAACGGAATAAAGAGCCCGTGCAGGACTCGAGAGACTGCTGACCTATGAATTCGAACGATTCAGTCTGACTCGATCCGCTGCATCTGCCACGTGCCCCCATATTACAGCATAATGTGTCACTGTGCCACGGTCGCCCTCCACCCCTCTCTCCAGCCCTTCAGCAACGCCTGCAGCTTCGCCCGTCGCTTGATCGCGCGTGTATGGAATCCTAGATTTTGGAAACCCGAATAGCACAGCTGAATGCAGGTCGCGCCGGTCCGCCATCGGGGAGGAAACGCACCGGGGGAGGGTGGAGAGAGAGAGAGAGAGAGAGAGAGAGAGAAAGACAGTTTTTCAACATGCATTTCCCCCTTTTCTCCTTCCCCGGGGTGGCCGCTTTCTGTTTCTCTCGGTGTCTCTCCGCTCCGTTTTCTGAATCAACGAGCGAATCCATGATGCAACCTCGGATGAGTCGTGAAAATATTGTGTCGCTTTTGTGATGCCCGCGACACTTTATCCGAGAGTTGCGACGGTCCTTCGGGGAAATAACGATCCTCGATGATAATGTTTTATCGATGACACCGAGGAATCCCGATGAAACCCCCGAAACGCGAGGAAACTCTCGCGGCTATTATTATTTCTTCCGTCGGGGATTTGTACGCCCCGGTCGAAGGTACTAAAATTAAATATAATCGAATTGGAGTAGAACAAAATCGCGCGTGTTAAAGTCGGGTTTAAAATACAATTACAATTTTGTTCAGTTTAATCTCGTCGCTGAAAGATCCCGTCCATAAATATTCATGACACACAGTTAATGATTAATAATGTTAACCATAATTGTCGCGGTACAGTTCAATTTATTGAATTATACCTATTTAAAATTCTTCAGATAAATTCGCATTCGTCTTTCGCAATTATATCTTATCAAATTATATTATATATTAAGATCATTATATTATTAGGTACGACATGACGGAAATATGGATTATCGTGTTAGGTCGGATGCCAAATAACTGAGACTGGAGAACGATTAAACAGTGAGATTTAATAATAAAAATAGTTTGACAGACAGTCAATTTAATGGAACATTTGATAACTGATTACAGAATCGTGTGATTGCAAAGATCGGGGGCACGAAATTACGAGTAAACACGTACGATATTAAGGGTTCCTTTCCTCGCTTTACTGTTATTCATAATAAGAATTCAAAATTGGCAGCAATGTAGTAATAATGATAATTATTACAATTAGCGTTATTCCCTAGACGCGAATTACTTACAAAACAGTTTATATCATATTTGTACGAACGATATTCTTCTCACTCTCTCACACTCTCACCCTCTCTCTCACTCATTCACTCTCTGATTCGCAATACGTCACTTTTCTTATCTCTCTTTGCTCTTTTTTTTTATCTATTATAGGAATATTATTTAAAATCAGTCTTGTGGTTGAGATATATTAGGTGTATGGTGAGGTAGTGTCAGTTTCATAGTATACGTACAATGTCACTTGACCCGCTGTTCGCGCTGTACATTGCATATCGAGCGTTGAACGGCAATATGCGACGTTATAATTATTGCGGTATCGTTCTCGGAGATCCGTCGTGTGGGCCCCACAAAGCCCGCGGGGATCGCCGACAACGATCACCGTGTACGGTAACGCGAGTATACGATTGCTCGCGATACACGTAATCGTAACGTTCGCGACGAACAATCAAGCGGCCATTTCGCGCCCAATACATCATATAACCGATTATCACTATTATCTATTACTTCGTGAGACCGTGTTCCATTTCCACTTTTACCGTAGGCATAAGGTCTGAATTTGTACCGTGTGTGTATCGTTAACGCGCGCGGAGATCCGAACGGATGCCGTTGCGGAACGCGAGGGGGTGGACAAGAGGGGTGGGAAAAGAGGGGAAGGGATAGAGGGAACAAGAGAGTTTATTGTCGCGCGCCGCGCGGTTTCCCGGCGCGGTCGCGTCAAGAGTTGGCACTGGGATGCGTCGCGCGCGTGCATACAGGGACGTGCGTCCGCAGGCGCCCGGATTCGCGCGCGCGTCACGATTGACTGTATAAAATTATATAGATATAAATTTAGTTTACATATAGATATAAAGAAGTATACACAATCGTACAATCCTCTTATCCGAGCCACTGGGGATACGGAGTGCGGTTGGAGTCACGACGCGGACGAGCGCTTCGCGTCTCGCGACGCGAAAGCGACTCGTGCTGGATAACTGGAAATCGTTACATTCGACAAAATTCGACGAGCGCACCATGCACTCTCCTATCCTCAAAACAAAAAACGATGAAGTTGGAAAGAGCTGTAAGCCGTAGCGAAACGCGAGAACGAGATGTAGGGAGCAGCCGAATATCGGAGTTCATTAATAAACGTCAGAGTTTAATTCGTTTAAGCGTAAACGTTTGTAATAAGGTGTAAAAAAAAGAAAAAAAATCTGTACCCGTTACGGTGGAAGTGATCAATTGGCTCTCGTACGAAATCGCCATGGTGATTCTATAGAATCATTGGCTATGCTGGCGTATGTAATAAAAATTTTGAATTACGTATATTCACTGGTGCGATTTTACATTAGGATAAAATCGCCGTCGGCCAATATTTTATAAGATAAAGTCGTCTGATCGTCAGTGATGAAATTAAACAATTGTTATAATATCACCAGTGAGGGAAAGAGGGAGGGACAATTTATAAAATCATACGTAATTACGTGAGAGGTGTTGGAATTTTTTTTCCATTCACCATAACAGCCGGCGATTCTGTAGAATAGCTAGACATTTTGTAGGATCACCGAATTAGATACGTTTCCACCGTGACATATTGATACGCCAGAATTCATATATAAGGAACAGATAATCCTCTCCGTTTTATATACATATATATATAATTGTTCCTCTCTGCTTTTTATATATATATACACTTTTTTTTAATATTTTTCCAAGCAATCCAAATATCCAAATGCTTCCGTATGCCCCGATCATCCGTCTTGTCTTTTATTTGTCTTTTATTTGTATATGTTTGTTTTTAGTTTTAGATAAATTGCCTTTTGTATTCCTGTTACACTTTTTGTCATGAATATAGTAATATCTTATTGATAATAAGATATTTCCTATATATCTCTTTATTCCTCATGCAATATTACTTGTATATTTTGTCGTACATTTCGATCCCCATCCGTACAACGTACTCCCAGTTCGAGCACACATCATATTAATACATTACAACTATTCGACACAAATATATATACTATATATATATATATACTATATATATAATATGTATACATAGTTTTTGCACGTTAAGAGTAAGAGGACAACAACAATAATGATTACAGTAGGACAAGCGATAACCTTATTCATTAATCACGATGCTTAACGTGATTTCTCGCCTCGTCGATATTTTTCGTGACTCTGGGTCTGCTTACAAGGAAACGAAAGAAATATAGCGGGCCGGCGGCCAAAAAAGGCCCCGGCAGGAACGTAAGTTGCAAACAGCGTTCGGAACTAACAACCATTAACTAGGAATCGATATCTCTCAAGGTACTCTTGCCATTCAACATCGCGCAAAGCGCGCGCCGCGTTAACGCCGAGCGGAAGTCGGATAACTTGCGGCCTGTGCTTGCCTGAAAAGATTCTCTTCGACTCGGTAAACGCGGAACGCGAACGAATCGACGTCGAACGTTAGGAACAAAACTAGGACGCGGTATCCGGTTTATCCGGTTTTTGGTTTTCCCGACCGACAATTACCAAATTTGCCAATTTGCCGATTCCGGAATCGACCGTCGCGCTGGACTCCGACGTCGTGTACGTCGAGGAGGACGCGTGAAGTATCACTTTGTCTAAACGCCAAGCAACCCCAAGTGAACTGGAGAACGTGCCGCGTTGCCGTGAACGACGAGACGGGAATAACGAGCGACTTATCGAGAGAATAATAACGCAAATCGAAATGTGTCCCCCGGAGCGTATTCTAAAATATTAAGCATAGACTGAAGACGGTACAATTTCGGCGAGAGTTCAATTCTCGATGTTCGCGAGAAGGAGAAGAGACAAATTAAGATACACCCTATGCCGATCGTCGCTATTTCCGTTAACGCGAGCAGACATAGGGATCGCGCTTTCGTATTCCCGCGACATTCGTATTTGAGCTCGGCCGAAGTTACTAGCTGCGTGTCGATCGCTATTCTGAAGACGCTATTCCGAGGGGCGTTCCTTCGCGTCGTGACGAAGTAATCGTCATCCGTAATTAGGCCGCGTGACGAGGGAAGGTTTTTGTTCGGAGCGCGCGCTCTTGACAAGAGAAACGCTTCCTCGGCGCCGCCGTCCGATTAATCGCGGCGCCTCTCCCGTCGCGCGAGTCCTGGGGGCCCCGATACACGTCGTCTCTCCGTCATCCCGTCGCCCGAGTGGCCGAGAAGACCGGTTTCCGCTTCGCCTTCGCGATTGTTGCGGACTGACCACAAGCAAATTCGTTAAGCGCTTTCCTATCACGGCACCGCCGCTCGTTCTCATCTGTCACTCCTCGGAAGAAAGAAAAGAGGGGGGGAGAAGGGGGAAAGACTTGAAAAAGAAAAAAAAAGTCGGGCGCTTACACTTGTGACTTCACTCCTCGTACGGTCCTTTACTCGAGGGGTTGAGACGCCGTTCCCTCTATGTACAATAATATAACTCGGAGGTTTCGGGGGGTGAGATTTGCCTTTCTTTCGGGGCACGAGATCTCGGGGCCTGCTGACCTCTGTCGCCTTCTGCGTGCCTCGCAAATATATGTGGTAGCAGAAAATATCCCGACGGTATCGACGTAATGGGCGCATTCAGCAGAGGTAATGCTTATAATATATTGTTTCGCGAGATCCGAGAAGCTATTGAGATTCGACTGTTATCCGAGTTACGGCGATCGCTGAGCCTCGTCGATTGAGTCTCAGCGATATCAACAAAATTCTGAACTGTTTATCCCGGACTTACGTCGAGATAACGATGCGTTCGAGGGAGCGCGTTTACTTGGCGTTTCGAAATCGGGTATTATTGCGTTTCTCCTTCTGAGAGATCCGTGGAGAACTTGCTGTGTCTCCCTGCGGAATGCGACCAATGAAATAAGTACGTAAACAAATCGACGAGAAGCGGTGTGTTATCTTTTTCTAAAGCTAGTCTACGAATGAAAAATGATATAATGATAAAAAAAAAACGATATTAACATGTGATTTTGATGCAAAAAAAAAAGTAAGCCTCGATCGAACGAAAAATTGCAAACTTTCACTGACATTGTGCCCGAGACGTTCCGCAACTCTTGTAGGGGAGAGAAAAGAACGGAAAGAAGAGTATAACAACGAAGAGCCTAACGAATGAAAATTGCGCGAGAGAGATTTAGTGCTCTAAAATAGGTAAAAGTATAGCAAGGAAGAGAAAGAAGATCGCCACGTGGTGCTTGCCAATGAGATTTATGCTTGCGTAAGGAATGCCCGAAATGACACAGGCAATGATTGATTTTAATCGCGTTATCCTTTTCTGTGCTTCGTAAAAGAACTTTGAGTCAAATTCTCATAAAATGGTTCAAGTTAAAGCACGTTAAAAATGAAGATAAAAAGGAAGGAATAAAAGGAAAAAAAAGTCGAAAAGAATAAGAATGTAAGAACGAGTCCTAGGTTCTATAATAAATATATGTCTTGAAATGAAATTCGGGGAGGAAAAAGTTAATCTGTAACGCGTAAAAAATCTTATTACCTTAATTTTTTTAAATACTTTATAAAAACAAATTCACGTTTGGCGTTAAGCATTGATCTTTCGATCAAGCACCGATTTACTCACGCGATTTTAAACAGTTCCTTTAGTGATCGCTATACAGAAACTGCGTGGATATTAAAAAGTGAAAACTTTCAACCGACAAAACTTGCAACAACGACGTAATCCGTATACCTGCGTTTGTCTTTCATTCTTTGCGAATGAATGGTAGCACAATACAGGCAAAAGATAAACGAGGGCAATTTCGGGCCTACTGAGTATCCCGAACCTCGAGCAAAATGCATTATTTTCCGTCTTGTATCTTCTTTCTCTCTTTCTTTCTCCGTCTTATCTTTCTACGAGACAGATAGATGTGGCGATCTCCACATCCAGAAGCGTTACGTTTTGTCGCAAAAGAAACTAACGGGATACGAAAATGGGAGCAGTTTCTCAATCTTAAAAATGTTACGAACCCATGCGGACAATACGTGTCTAGGTAGCTTAAAAGTCGACGGTCAAAATGAAAAATCTATCTCCCCCACTATTACATAAATCAAACGAGCATTCACGGGACTTAAAGAAATCCTCGAGTATGGGGGTGCGATGGGAAACCTGAGCGGAGAAGACCGGTTAGCGGCTGCAAAATTTTTTCGTGATCCCGTGTGTCATCGCGAAAACTGGTTCGCGCGAAAGACGCGCGCGCCGGCTGTGATCAGAAAAGAGAGAGGGGGGGGGGAAGTCCGGCACAAAAAAGCTTAGATCTTTTTGAAAGGATTTATGACGAGACCGGGTGCGCGCGTCCGAAGGATAAGAGGCGGAAATCGGAGAAGCAGATCTCGATTATGCGTACCTCATTCTCTACGATCAAGGCGAAACTGGAGGCGGTAATAGAGATGGAGGTTGGTTTGAATTTTAAATCGAGTCGCTCAGCGATTACGATTTTCCAGTTTGCTAAACCAGAGACGCGAGTGACGATATTCGTCACTTTATTAAAAAAATAAAATAAAATAAGGTACGTGTTTCCTGATTATTAATTCAAGAGGGTTATTTTTTGAAAGTTTTTATTGTTACTTGATTTTTGCAATAAACAACAGTCGCCTGTCAACGCAAGAATAAAGGATCGAGATCGTTTCTCGTAAGTATTTGGAACGTCTCGAGCACGCGAATGTCGAATCATTTCAGCGAAACTAAAAGAGCGTTCGTTCGATCGAGATAGCGCGGCTAACAAATCTCCGGATAATCACGGAGCGAAACAGGAAAAAAAAACATAACAACGGGCAACGTAGTACAAACGCGAGATATAAACGTAGCCGGAGGAACCGCGAAACTCGCGACAGCGACAGTGGACCGACGGACCGTCGTCACTCCTCCCCGCTACTTTTTACTGTCAGAGGAACTTGTATACCGGTATATCCAATCCAAACAGCTATAATTCTCCTTCTTTCGTCGACGAAAGGCGCGTACCGTTCGCACGTGGAGACGCGCAATGCCCTTTCCCTTCGTTTCTCCATTATCTATCTAACTATACCTATATCAAGCTTTTCATCGCCACGGTTGTCGAACAAAAGACATTAACAGCTACCACAACGAATAACTAAACGTGAGTTCCTCTCATTACGTTTTTTTCCCTCCTTTTCCTCTTCGCCGTTTCTGACTCTTCTCCGGTGCGAAACTATGTACACGACAGAGACTTCGCGGGGCGCGCTTTTTCACGAGCGCTTTAAATGATCGCGCTCGATCCGTGTGTAACGGCGCCCTTCCCGTAACCCGTAATCAAGATCTATCACGCGAGACATACAAGACGATGGAGCCGACAAGAGAATCCCGTGTAAATAACACTCTTACCATATTGCCTAATAGTGTCGAGGATAATACGGTAATGGTATTGTTTACGCAATTTTCTCTACGTACCGCTGAGACTTCACTAGGAGGCATGATCGCTGTCGGTGGCTATTTGTTGACGATGGGCGCGCGGGCGCCTCAGGAACATGGTGGCCTCATCCTCTTCGTCGTCCTCCTCCAGATTGGTCTCGTTACTGACGTCGGCGTTCAGCGACGAATTGTTGCTGCCGCCGGAGTGTGACCTGCGCGAGGACGATTTGTTCATAGACAAATCCTCGGGTTCCGTCTGCACCGGCAAAACGACTGGGGAGGGATTCAGCGTCGGGTATACGGGGCTATTTAATTCGGGGTTAATTCGGAGATGACGAGCCAATCTGTTGGGCGGCATGATGTATTTCCTGGTGAGCGCAATCCCTTCTGGTTCCTCCTCCGGCGCCTGCTCCCCGTCGATATCCACATCGACGTCAACATCAACGTACTCCTCTGAGTCGAGCTCATCGCTGTTCAACGACGGGGGTGACTCGGCCTCCGGTGGCGACTCGTGCGCCGCGCCGTTACCACATTTATGCTGCTGCAAATGGTGGCGCCTTCTGAAACGCATCTGACAGCTCTCGCACTCAAACGGCTTCTCGTTGTTGTGTATCAGCATGTGCGCCTTCAGCTGATTCGAATCGCTGAACTTGGACGCGCACTCGTCGCAGGCGTACGGACGCTCGCCCGTGTGTACGCGTAAATGACGACGGAGATTCGCCACCTGAACGAACTTTCGATCGCAGAATTTGCATTTGTAAGGTTTTTCGCCCGTATGGAGTCGCATGTGCGTCTTCAAATGATGGTCCCGGGTAAATCTGCAAAATCAAAGGTCAAAGGTCAAAGATCGTTCGGCTAAACTCGCGATTCTAATTTTAATAAGGCTTCTTTTCTTTAAATCGACATTATGTGACAATAATTTGTTTCGCGGAAATTCTGTTCGTCGTGACTTATTGTTAGAGAAATCGCGAGATGGGACAACGTGCGATCGATCGCGGAGATTCTCACCTTTTCTGGCATTCCTGGCACTGGAAAGGTTTCTCGCCCGTATGCGTACGTTCGTGATTCTGCAGCACGTGCTTATATCCGAAGGATCTGTGGCACACTCCGCAAGTGAAGATCTTATCTTTGCTGTCCTTCGCCGTTTCGGGACTGACGGAAGGACTGACCGGGTCTGCACCTTCCGCCGCGGCCTCCGCTTTCGATTTGGTGGGTTTTCTCTTCGCGGCGCGACCCCTCCTGACGATTCTCTCGTCGTCATTGCCCGTCATATTGTTGTTGTCACTGTTGTCGTTATTGTTATTATTGTTATGACTGTTATTGTTATTGTTGTTGCGCCGAGACGCGGGCTTCGTGTTAGGAGCCGGCGATACTTCTGGCAGTGGGTGAAGGGGGGAGGGCGGCGAGGACGCGATTCGCGGTGTTAGCCAAGTCCCGAAGAGATCCTGCGGGTAGAGCGACGGAGACGCGAGGGTGGCGTGTAACGACACGGGAAGTCTCGCGGCCATCAGAGCTATCCTCGTCATTCTCGCTTGATTAGCAATCAGCTGCTCCTGGGTCATCGGTAGTCCAGTTGACGTAGGATCGAATATGGGAAACATACTTCGCGGCGCGTTGTCGAGCTGAGTGTTGTTCTCGGGGTCCTGCATCATGCCCAGATGCCGGTCAATCAAGAATCCTGGACTTAACGAGGAACATATATTGAGATATGTGACGAAATATCGTTAGTTCGTGCGGAGATATAATTGTAACATTTAAACACACTTAACCGGTAAAACATACGGATTATACTAAGGAACACATCATGTCATTCGTGTGAAATGTATGTAAATAAACACGAACGGGTACTAATTTGGCGAATATCGAAAATATCCCTCGGCATCTCACTACTCGGAACAATCTGGCGAAGTTAGCGATCACTTGAACGAGGGGATAGATATCAGATGATGAGACACGAATGTGTACGATCTGCGAATTCTCTCTCTCTCTCTCTCTCTCTCTCTCTCTCTCTCTCTCTCTCTCTCTCTCTCTCTCTCTCTCTCTCTCTCTCTCTCTTAGACACTCCCTGCACGCTTCTTCCTCTCTTTTTCTCTGTTCCTCTCTGTTCCCTACCCCCCACTCCCGACTTGCCCTCCCACACATGTCGCTCGCACGTGAGGTTACTGGATCCTCCTCCATTCACTCACACTCTCGACTACGCGAGAGTTCATTCATAAGGCTCCGGCTATCCACCTACGCGTCTACGACGTATCGCCTCTTCGATTCGGGGACAACGACTTTATCGGCGTGCGAATATGCTTATCAGAATGCCGATGTCGCCTTGAAATCGATATCGTTCATCAATAAACAGTACAGATTTTGATAGTTGATTGAAAAACTAAATTATTTGTATAACCCAGGTAGCAGAGTGACGTCAAATGACGTGTTAATAATGTCTTAATGACGTCTCTGACGTCAATAATACGTCATTAAGACGTCTTGAGATGACCTGCTACCTGGGTAAGTATCACGAGATAATCTGTTGACAAAGAGAGTGTATAATGAGAACGATACTCTTAACTATACTCTTCGAAATAATAAAACGTATACAGAAATATGTAAGCAGTATGACGTAGATTTATGTCTCTAAGTAACAGTACAGATTTTTATTGAAAAACTAAATTACTTGTATAAGTATTAATCTAATCTAATGAGAGATAATCTAATGACAAACAGAATGTATAAAGAGAATGATACTCTTAACTCTTTACGACGTAGATTTATGTCTCCAAAATTAGCAACTTCGAGTTTACGTGTTTTGTTCTCTGATAAATGTGCGCGATTAGTTGATCGAGCGGACATCAGAGCAAGGGTTGCTGCAAGTCTTTTTTGTTTTGAAAGTCACCTACGCGGCGAGATCGCTCCTAAAAGTTGCTCTTAGGAATTGACGTCACGCGGGACACACCTTTGTTAATTAATATTTAGGGGGTTTCTCTCATCCGACCCGTGGATATTTAACGGTGCGAATTCGAAGGACATTTCGACGAACGTTTCGGGAAATCGGCAAAGCAAAGTGTTTCGAGCGCGTTTTCGAGCCGTTCTTAACGAGATCGAAACTAAGGAAACAATAACCGAAAGAGATCCACGGTTCGATCGCCGCGGGCTAATTGGTGGACTATTTAGAGAGGCAACGTCGTTGAATCAATAAGGGTGCGTACGGTATCTCTTACTCCCCTTTCTTCCCGCTTCCCTAAAATTCCCTTAACGGCGACTGGGATCCTTACAGCCTACGATCGCCGTTTCTTGGCAACGCGACGCCAGAAGTACCGCCCCCGCTTGTCTCTGCTCCCTAATTGGTCGCAACCTTTGTAGTTCGCGAGTACTTTCTCTCGGAGACCCTATTAGAGGCTAGACCACCTCAAATGAAGTTATATATTTGTATTTATTTGATTTCACGTGGAGAAACGTAATATAAACTATGTTTGCAGAGAGAGAGAGAGAGAGAGAGAGAGTTGAAATCGGCAAATACGCCGAGGCTTTAGTTTTCACATACAGCAATTAACGTTGTGCGTTCTTCCTCGGAAAAATCCTTTCCTATGGTCAGTTTTTTTTTTCGCATAACCTTGGACGCAGTTGAAAGCTTTTAAAAAAATGTGTTCCTGCAGTTTCTGCGTCACACAGTAATATTTTTCCGAGTAGCGGTACTTCTTTTCCTTTTTTCGCAACAATGTCCTCAGGTGAGGGCAAGGAGTATATTTTCCTTTAAATCATGAAACTTAATCTTTTCCGGGTTCTTCGTCTAAAAATATTGTTTTAGAAGACACTAGAAACGCTTTGATAAATTCCGACGATATCTAAAGGGGTAGTGGCTAGAAAGTTGCCAAAAATTTCAGTTTCCCGTTAGACATCGACGATTTAAATATCTTCATATAACGGCTCGGGAAGGTCGTACGTCGGGGGTTTGAGAAAAGCGCGTTTACGGGAGACGGGGAGACACACGAGAGCGTTACGCGAGTAACGCGAGACGAGAGGGAAGGAATTGCGTGCCGCACATTCCGAAGCAATCGCGGGGATTATTTTTAGACGTCGCGCATCGCGCGTCGCGAGTCATTCGCAAAACGGATTTTCGTTTTTCCGACGATCCTTGCCCCCTCCCCTCGCGCACCGGGCGATTTAGCTAGGTTCTCCGAGGCCTATCGATGTTTACGATGTGTCACAACGTACATGCGTCGTATCGCCGGTAAGATGCTTTTAGATTCTGGCGATAAGCCAAGAAGTCGCACGACTCTTAAGAAACTACGAAATTGTTCTCGCTCTCGCCTTCTGCTTCTCCCACCGCCCCCCTCCCCCCCCGCCTCTCACCCCTTGGCTGTCTATATATATTAATGCGCCGACGCACCACCTACATTTTCACTTTCATTCGGGGCCAACATCCGGCAGATTCTTAGATGCGGATAAAAAAGAGGAGAGAAACAATGCGAGGTCGTAACGGCATTCTAACGCCACGTGATATGACACATTTTTTTTTGCCAAATTTCGACAGAGACGAAGTACGGTAAAGGAAATTATCTAATACAACCGAGGTTGGTCGGGCAAGAGGTAGACCATGTTAAAAGCGAAGGATGTTAAAGAGCAACAAAAGTTAAAGAGTAACAGAAGAACCGGTTGAAAGGGGAGAAACTAAATTTTGCTAAATGTCTTGCTGAAGAGACCGGGTTTAATGTTTTTCGCTACGCCGAGTAACAGCAAATTTATTGAAATTTGCCGACAGAAACTATGCAGTCGGTTTTTCCCTTCCGCATAAAGAATACGTGCAATTTTCATGGTTCTCTCGGCACTCTTTTCTTCGCAGATTTCTATTTTTTGTGGAAAAAAAAAGGGAAAAAAAGTACCTGCATAAATCTGCACTTCGCGCAAACAAGCCAGTGCCATGCTACGGGATCAGGGTGGGACAGCTGTCCTCACTTTGACATTCCGTCTTTCCGCTCTTCCTGAACACAGCGTGATCACTCACGGCGAGATGTAGAAACGGGGTGACGCGAGGCTGCCGCGCGTCAATGGCGCGATTGATTGAAACAAAACGTCGTCGTGTCCGCCGCTGGCTGGTTTTCGCTTGTTTTTCCCGTGTAATAGAGGAGGAAACGGCAAAACCCGAGCGGGATGAGATCCAAACACAAGTGACTTACTCCAGGGGAAAAACTGAGAGAACACCCGGTAGCACCGGTACGCCGATCACGACTGATGGCATCGACTCGACGTAGCGCTCAAGTGTCGCGAAGGTATACTGGCGTCCTTAGTCGTGATTACTACCCTATAAGTATGTATATAATTACACGAACGAGAGAGAGAGAGCAAAGTCGTGTTGCTACGATCACGCGGACGACCGACCGACCATCGACGAGCGATGCTTACTCCGGGCTGACCTAACCCAATACTAAGTGACAACCGAGTTCCGCTCTCGCTAGTAGTCAAACATCACCCCACCCCTGGCGCATCCCGGTCAGCCCCACCACCCGCCGTCTTCCCCACCAGGTATCGCAGCACGCTACCCTCTCGAATCGCAACCCCGGATGCGCGAGTCGCCGAAACGCTCCACGTCGCTGGGACGTGCGGGTTAGTATGGGAAGATGGAGTACGAAGGGTGAGAGAAAGAGGGAGAGACAGATATCGAGAAAGACAGAGAAAGAGAGAAAATGAGAGTGGAAGGGAGGGACAGAGGGGAGGACGGGAGAGGGATGACAGTGCGAGAGAGAGGTGAAAGGAGAAAGAGAGAGAGAGAGAGAGAGAGAGGGGGTGAAAGAGACGTTATTGCGTAGAAAGAGCAAGCGCGAGGGAACGGCGAGGGAGATGACAGGGGGCAGGAAGGTTCAGGGAGAGACAGAGAGAGACAGGGTGAACCTGCGACCGTGATCTTTAAGGGTAGGGGCTGGCGCGTGTGAAGAGCGCGCTTTTCTCCCAAGGAGGTAAAGGAGAGGGTGGGAGATCGCTCAGTCTCCCGAGGGACGAAAGGGGGATAAACGAGAAACGTGAGACGCGAGGAGTGTAAAAGGAGTGAGGTCGCGTGAGTGCGTTTCGCACGATTCGAAAATTCTGACGAAAGGTCCAAAACGCACAATCCAATTCTTCTTTGGAATTGCGAAATTGCGAATTGCTGCGCTTGCGATCGCGTACGGCGACCTCACAATTAAGTAGCATTATCTTGTAACGTTCTCCTCGATTGCGTCCTCGCCGGAGGACGTCGGCGTTGAATCGCTTGCTTTTCATCCCGCGATGCAGATACCTACGTGTACATTCGTTATTTTATGCCTGCTGAATGTACCGCCCTCGCAATATTGACAGTTCCGCGCGTATACGCCGGCGAGCTTTTTTGCAAAAGTTCGCCGCGGCTGTCAATATTTTAAAAGCGGTCGATATAAATTGCGCACCCGATACGTCGCTGTCCGGAGAGTCTTCGAGGTTGCGCGAAAGAGTTATATTTATATCGCGTAGAAAGGTACACAAGTAGGTGGTCAAAAAAAGGAAAACTGGCAAAGTCATTAATGAACAAACAATTCCTTTACGATCAAGAAATATACCAAGGATATCCCCAAATCAATCGCGCTTTCTTGCGATTTTTTGAGTTGATTTATATTTATTATAAGAAAAATTATACATACATTATATTTATTCAGATTATTTTTACGCGGGCGTAAATATGCGGTTCTTCAATTTTATTAGGTTTAATTTTGGTCATTTTGTTTGTTTTTTAATGAAAGATTGCGCTAAATTCTTTAGACTCCACGCAAGAACACGATTACGCATCAGACTTATTAAAGCCTGTCTTAGACATAATCTAATTCCTCCACATTTAAAATTTAATTATAACGCACTCCATTTATAATTTATATAATTTATAAGCGGAGTTATATCGCGATAGGTTATTTTTTATATATGTAATTTGCTTAATATTTATTACACTGAGGATGGCCTAATAATAGGCCAGAAATGTATGTCAAGTTTTTACTTAAAGATTACGACACTAACATCTTCTTGTACCCTTTTCATTTTATTTATTGATTTATTATCTTTACAATTTCTTCACAACTTTCAAGGCTATGTTTCGATAGTCTCTGCCTGAAAACGTATAGTTTACGTCACATACATTATAGATTGTCAGTACTCAGTACTGGCAGTGAATATCGCAACACAGCCTTAGTTTTCTTAAGTTTTCAGTTTCGGTGATTAATTATTACGATAAAAATTAATCGAAGTAAAGGAAGGTTTATCATGTTCTAGAATTTAGATTTAACCCTAGAACACCACACTGTGTTTAGCACATCTATCTACTGGGTGTAGCCATACGTCTACTAAACGGCAGATGAGGTTGCGCAACATAGGGAATGGTAGAGAGAGAATAAAAGTTATTTTATTTATCTTATCATTTCGATTCCCTAACTTTCACTATATTGTACAATAGAAACAGCGGGCATTTTTAAAACAAATTGCTACACCCAGTGTGATGCTTTAGGGTTAAGGGCTTTGTAGCAATGCAAAAAAAATATTTTTACTCCTTTACTGTATTTCTCACCAGAAATATGTTTGCGATCTTTTTGTTGTCACGTGCTCAATTATTTATAGATGTTTTCTTTTCATTTGAAAAGGACCCGAGTCAAGGGTTAAAACGTTGTGAAAATTTTGCTTTATTCTTGTCCAGTTAAGTCGCTTTCAATAAATAAGTTTGGCGAAAAATATGTACCACTTTCGATACTCTCTTTAAGTTGGTATTTTTTTTTTACGACAGATAAATCTTTTAATTCTGTATTTTTTTTGTGCAAGCGATATTTTTTCTTTTCACACTATTTTTGTCTTTTCTAAAGTAACTTTCGCTTCTTTTGTTACAGATCCTAATTGTCAAGCGTGATCTATTTCAGATGCAAAAAAAGGAACAATCTATCGGGTAGGTCTAGAAGTAAGTTTTTCTTCGAGTTGTTACATATTTACCTTTACGAAGGTCAAATTATGAAATTCATGTAAGGAGATTAGATTAGTGCTACATATCACATGTGAACATTGATAATTTAGATAATTTATTTTCTAAATTATCTAAATTCTCTAAACTATTCTCAGTCTAAACAGTCTAAACTATTCTCATTATTATGTATAATATAATATAAAATAAGATACCCGAATCACGGCATGTAAATGCTAACAAAAAAGAATAAAGAATCGAGTTCAATTCTAAATGACTCATTATGCTGTCGAGATGGTTGTAAACAAGCATGATTATCAAGCGCAAAGAATACTCGACGCAATAGACCGAGAAAACTGACTTCTGTCGTGATAACAGTACGCTCGGGGGCCACCCCGGCTCCCGTTTTCTTCCACTATTTCCTCCAGAAAACGGAACCGGCTACGATAACTCCCGCGGGGGTCGTTCCACGGAGGAGGAGAGAAGGGGAGGGGGGAGCACAGGAGTGCACGCGCGTGCAATCGCGCCTCGCTCTTCCGTCTCACCTGCTCGCGCGCGCCGGGCGCGCGTAGCGCGTGCCTGCAGCCGAGGCCGAGAGAACCTCACGGCTCACGACGTCGCAGCCACCATCACACGCACGTTCGGCCGCGATAAAAAAAGTGGAAGAATGCCCGTCGTCGGATCCCCGTGCGTATACTGGGTGTCACGCATGCACGCGCGAACGAGCCCGCGCGCGCCCTTCGTGGCACGGGCGAGAGTGCCACGCATACGGCCACATGTCGTTCCGTGCTGGCGTGTAACTGGCGTGACACCAGCACACACGTGTGTGTGTGTGTGCGTGTTTGTATGAATACGCACACGTGGATACGAGTACAAGGGTGGTGCGCGGAACACTCCACCCTGTCAGCCGCCTGTCGTCGCCGTGGAGACAAGGAGGGAGATTTCGAACGAGCGAGAGCGCGAGAGAAACGGGAAGGACGAGAGGCAAGGCGACGTCGAACGACAGAGAGAAATAGACACATACACAAAAAAAAAGAAAAGAGCCGAATACAGGGAATCGGGGTGCGGGATCTGGGGCGATTGTCGAATTAGTGAGTCGGCCGATCCACAAGAGGCTCCTTTCCGTGTTACCGAAAATATCTCTTCCTTTTTTTTCTCTCCTTTTTCTTTTTTCGGTCGCGTTTATCTGCGTTTGCAGATGCGGCGGATCGGAATGCGCGCGGATTGATCGGATTTGATTGAATTCTACCGAATTGACGATTCCGCCGCCACTTACGGCGGGCTTGTCATTGTTCGCGTTTGTTCATCTCGGGCACGACTGTTTGAAGACAATTTTAACTTTTTTTTTAAATTGATATACAGAATTACGTTATTTAGTACAAACGTTGTACTCCGGTGTACTACGATTTTCGGATCATGTCGAGCGAACAATCGATCGAGTGACTGCTAGGAGACCTTTTTTTGTTCGATGAATGCCATACGTTTTGGTATATTTTTCGGACGAGGGATGGCGAAGGGGCGGGTCACCCGAAGAGAGTGCCACGAGTATGCGAAAGTACTTCCGCATACAAACCTGACAAAATATTGTGAAAAACTACACAGGCAAACAACTGAACTCTGTATGACTCGCGAGAGAATGGAATAAAAAAAAAAAAGAATTATTTCATTGCGTGTCTTCAATTATATCGGAATTACTCTCTATAAAGTGTACGATTAGAGAACTTACTTTTGCGTAACATGGAGTAAAACGATTTGTTCAAGATTAAAAGAAACGGATTAAATTTAATTTAATCGGATTATTATTTTATACATTATCTATTTTTTAATTAAATTAATTATATATTTTTAAAACATCGATTTAAACTTTTACAAAAAAAGAGGAAATGCTCAATAAGAAATGGTATCGTATTTTAAAAAACTTTTACATTTTGCAATTTTCATTAAACTATTAATTTAAACTATTAACTATAATAGTTTAAAGCTGTAAGCTATTTTTTGACTATTGATCTGATGCTCTCGATACTAATAATGACTGGAACAAAGTTCGTCTTTGAAGAAATGGGTTTCAACTCTTTATCCCTATTGACATGGATAAAATCCGTGTCAACGGGGATAAATAGTTAAAATCCGTTCTTTTCGAACATGAGAATTCATAATAGGCCCTTATTGGCCATTATTACACCTGAACCCTTAGGTGAGGAAACAGATTATTACTTGACAGGTTATTATGGGACGAGGTCTTTAACCCTTTCGTACCTGCTCTCGATCCTTTTGGTATCCTGTGCGGTATAGGATGACACAGCATTCGTAAGCCGCATAATGTCAACGAACTGAAGGCAATGGACTGAAGGCATTATATGATGGCAGGTTATCCTTCTCCGTCAGTACAACATTTTAAAATGCCTAATTCGGCCTCCGTTTCGGTTTCGGCCAGTTAAAAATCGGAGTTTCAGTTGGGATTCGGTTTCGATCGCAATTGAAAAGGAGTTTCGGCGACGTAGCCGAAACTATTTATTTTCCACAGATTTGTCAGAGACTTATTTAAAAAATACTTTTATTTTATGTTTAGAAATTTTGTTATTATTGAAATAATATGATTGCGATACTACGGATAGTATATAGCATACTACAAATTGTAATAGTAGGATTATTATTTTAATAATTAAATTATGATATTTATTTAAAAAAGTATATAATATACAGGGTGTCTATAAAGACTGTCCCCACTTCCTATATATCGGAAACGGCTAAAAATTATGAAAAACCGCGAAATACGTGTTCGATTATTTCGTTTGAAAGGACATAAAAAAAGAAAATTTTTGGCGCAAACCAGAGGTAGTACATTGACCCGTTCGGGAGTTATTTAGGGTCGAAAAAGGCTAAATTTTGACCCTAAATAACTCCCGAACGAGTCAATGTGTTAACTCTGGTTTGTGCCAAAAATTTTCTTTTTTTATGTCTTTTCAAATGATATACTATAATATAGGAGGTTCCATTTAAAAATTTTGAGTTGGAATCCTCCTGAAGCACTCCCTTGGAGGGACAGTCCCCTTAAACGAGTATAATAGCCCCCTCGAAATGATCAAACACGTATTTCATGATTTTCATAATTTTAAGTCGTTTCCGAAATATAGGGAATGGGGACAGATTTTATAAACACCGTGTATATGTGCGCGCATATACATATGGCTCTTCTAGGATTCCCATGAAAGTTTCGGTTTTCAATTTCGGTTTCGGCCGAAATTGACACATAATTCGATTATATTACTCAGTAAAATATTCAGTAAAATACTCAGTAAAAAAAATTGATAAAAGAATTGTTAACATTATTTTTCACGAAATCCGTAAAAATCGTAAATATTTGTATGCCGGTTAAAATATACTTTTTGACCTTTTACACATGAAAATTAGGAAACGCTCTATAAAAAAATAAAAGGAAACTATGTGCCTACATAGAGAATTTATGTGATAGGATAAGTCTAAAAATGGACTCATTGTTGTCTCGGTTTAAACTCGAAAAGAGTTACATGTTTCTTTACCCTCATTTTTTCTGTTGTATCGTATCATTCATTGGTATGATTTCAAAATACCAATGTGGACGGAAAAGGAAATAAAAGGGAACAGTTATTGTGGAAGCGGTAATTATTCTACCGTTGCATGCAAGACAAAACATAAATTTGAAATGAGACAAAACCTGACTTTTTGTACCGAAATTTTTATCTAGCGTAAAAAATGGTCTACTTTCTACTATAAGAGTTCAGTTGCCGAAACAGACTAGCAGGCAAAATAAAATTGGCACATGGAGAAATGAATTTGTTTTTTACCTCCTGTGTAGGTACACTATTTTAAAAAATTTCAAAAATATAGAACCCGCAAAGTTGCAAAACTATTAGAAAAATCGTTTCGACAAATCCTGAACTTCAGCAATCACATCAGTAAAATGTCGATAGATTTGCTTCTAGTAAATTTCTAAATAGATTAAAATGTGATCTATCATTAATAATCGCAATTTTGAAAAAAATGCTGAGTCTCGCTGCCATATTCAATAAACAAAAAATAACACTGTCATTTTTTATTTACACTTTTTTATTTATGCTGATTAAACATTTTTTATTTATTTTAAATTATTAACATTATTTAAGACTGAATTATTTAATGATAAAATCTATTAGTAAGCTTAATTTTAGAGCTTTATGGAATTTTTCAAACGAGTAATATACTTACTCGAATACTTATCTTGACAAGCTATAAATTCTAGTAATTCTATAAGTAAAATGGATAAAAAATGTTATTATTTTTAAATGTTGTTTGTGTAAATACTAAATAATCACGAAGACGAGCAATGTTTGTAATGTGTCGAAATTTTTTCTTGACTGGATACACATTGCAAGATTTAAATGTATGTATACTATTACTGATAATCTTCATAATCTGACTCATTGTGTAAAACCGTTGTATTATTCTCAATTCATGAAAATTACTATTAACCATAGTAATAATATTCACAGTAATAAATAAAATCGAGTTTAGTATGTTATTTTGAGAGAAGGAGAGAATATATTTATATTATATAAATATCTAAGCAGAGAGATTGGAACGATTTTACCAAATAGTATTTCTGCATAATGAAAATTTTCTCCTGCGATATAAAATATTTAAATATTTAATTCGATTTGTGTTTTTGACTTAAATATCTTTTTCTCCCTTAATTGAATACGTATGTCATCCAGTCAGAGGAAAACGGTTAGAAACGCTTCCGCGTTTTTGCGTTTCTTTCTGGGACGTTGTTGAAAGGAATCGAAATATCCAACGAGATTTTTCTTTACGTGGTCACCTACCGTATGCAGAATCGACCAATCTACCCCTGGATCTGACCGTTGTGCACCACTTTACATAGAGACCGCGGATTGTATCGATATCTCGATCTGTAACCGACGAACGACGGTTTATCGTAGCAGAGAGCAGGCGACTTGGAAATTTCCTTCCTCAAGCTCAAGCAAATTTTTTTTCTCCCCCGTTTCTCTCCCGTGGCTATCGTTCCAATCAGATATCAAACGTGCTTTCGAAAATTTTTTTCTGGATATTAAGACGCGCTCCCGTTTTTCTCTATTAAAAAAAAACAAAAAAAACGGAAGTTTTTCTACGCGAGCGGATCGCGGGACGATCAAGATCCGCAAAAGAAGTTGTCAGCTGTTTCCTCCTGAGAAGTTCGTTACCGTAACTATTTCCAGAAGTCTATTTTCATTACGTCGAGAGAATCCTCGCAGTCTCAAAGAGTCGAAAATCGATGCTTAAACTAACTGGACGATGCATCGTTCAGGCGACGCTCTCCATCCTTTAAGTACATTTTCATAAGAACTGTCATATTTTTTGTCCTCAGGATAAACAACAGCGAGCGACCGAGAGCTCTATTTGTCGCCGGACGGCATATTCGCCAGTTTCCTGATACGATATTTATGAGCTCACGACGCGCCGGGACCACCGACATTTACGTTGTCGGTGAGATAGACCGCGTTACAAGCTTATTACCGAATCTTCTAATTATCGGATCCCAATACCGCTTAATGGCCTAGGCTAATAATAGCGGAGCAGTGCCCTCTTTTCTGCATTAATTCGGTGCTCGCCCACTGGCGAACATGTGGTGTGCGAATAGACTCCGAGATGCGGTCCGACGCGCCAGCTGGTCTAGGAGGAAGGATGTCGGAGCTCTCTTTCTTTCCCTTTTTTTTTTCATCCTTTTGCTGACCCTATCGTCCTTGTATCGCGCCACCGCCGCGGAATTTCGCTCGGCGACCTAGACGGCGTTCGAAAGAGTTGAAATTCAGCACGTTACACATTTAAGCCTCCGCCACACGATTGAAAAACATATATATATATACTCTTGCTTTGTCTCCGAAGCTTGCGTTTTAAAATATACATATAATAATAGAATCTTGATGTGCTACGTGATTAACACGCAACGTGACGAATCTAATGTAAAATAAAATTTACAAGTTTATCGCCCAAGGTTATATACATATCAAACCGCTCGCGGAAACAAACGAATTGTATTCGTCGTCCGATAAATATAAATAATCTATTTTCTGTGTGATCTCCTTGTTGACACGCGTGGCCAGATTTTTCAAAGTAGCGCGATTCTATAACTCTTTAACGACAGTTTCGGTATCGTTGCGCAGGTATTATGTATGGTGAAAAAGCTGACAACGATACCGAAACTGTCGTTAAGGAGTTACAGAATACTGCCTCAGATGTCTACTCCGGTTTATATGCTGCATTTTAGAATCTGTTAGCATTCCCTTGGCGAAATAGCGAACCTACAAAATCCCGTCGTGCGAGTACATGACGTTTTCTTTGAGCGGGCCCTACTTTCGCTGTCGTTCCTCGTTGGAATCCCTTCGTGGGCTCTCTCGCGTCCAGTTAGCGACTCCTGATCGTGCGAGTTCGCTTTTGCGAGACAAGGGGAAGGACGATGCGGGGTGGAGAAAGAAGGGACGGGAAAAATTGTGTAAGATCCTGTGCGGTTGACCAGGCCGGGCACCTGGTCGCCCGAGAGATCGGGTCGATTTCAGGACGGATTTCGCAACGGACGGTAGTGGCGCTCGCAAGGGGAGCGAGCTCTCGCTGATCGCTGGTCGCTGGTCAGCCACCTCATTTAATAAATAATGAGGCGTACGATCGATCCGCGGTACGGCCACCAGACCGCGGCCGCTGCACCACCTCCTCGCAGGATTATTTGTCAAGGATCGATCGATCGGACACGGACAATGGCCCGAGGCTCGAGTCCGGTGATCCTGGAAACGGAGAGGAGAAGGAAGAGGAGAAGACGACACGACACGCCGATGTGTCACTGTCCGATTAACGTAACTCCCGTGTGTGTTCGGCCAGCTCGAGTCCTAATCAAATACCGAGGTGAAATTAGTTCTCCTATCGCGCCCGGGTAGAAAGTCCAATTCGCGAGTCTGATGATAATTCGATCACTCCGTTTTCTGGGAAATCTCGTTCAAGCAATGCGCTCAGCAATATACTCCTGCTAGCTTTTCGTTTTCCATTTCCGAGAAATTATATCTCAGAAATATCATGCTGTTATTTGAAATATGTCACTGATCGATTACGTCGGGGTAATAATTTCTACATGTAATTGGTATCGACGGAAACCACGCTCTTGCAGGAGAATGTATATAGAACACGGACGTAAAGTGCGCGCGATTAAATCGAAAATTCATCCTCTCTCCCCCCTTCCTCTCTGCTGCTCTCCTTTTTTCTCCGCTCCTGCGCCCTCGGTCTATCTTTTTTGCTCGACGACGTGCTCCCGCGTAACAAGGGCCTAACAGAGCTGTCAATCCATCGATAAATTGAATGGAGGACCTAAAACCACCCTACATTCTCCGTTGCCCTTCACCCCCTTTCATCCGTGCGCCGCGTACTCTTACACCCTATCGGCGGTGGCGGTGGCGGTGGCCCCGGAGAGACCGGGCACGATATTTTTTTTTCCCGTAACACAAAAACGTCCGTCTCTGCAACTGACGTGTGATTCGGCTACCCTCGCGAGAGGAGGAGATTTAAGGAAGCGGAAAACTGACCGGATGCCGAAAGGACGGCATCTTTCGTCCGCGACGTCGGTCGGCCCGCACGATACGACGAAATAAAAATCAAAATTCGCGTTCGTGCACCGATACATTATCAACGATTTATTTCTATTTTTTTGGTGGAAAATTTATAGAACGTTTACAAGTTAACGCAACTACTCGCTTAATCTGAAGTTTACATATATTCGATCATATAAAATTGTATTGGAAGTCGATGCGATCGTAGAACGGAGTAATATTTGGCATTTAATAGACCGCTATTATAACGGGCGCGAGAGTGGTCGTCGAGAGTAAATTTCTATCGCGGAATAAGTTACCGGAGAGAAAGGGCTTTGTAAGGGAGAAATTCGGTTTCGAAGGGGGCTGGATTCTGAGGTGGATGAAAGTATCGCGCGGAGGCGAGAAGGAGGGAGAGAGAGAGAGAGAGAGAGGGAGGGAAGAAGGGAGGGAGGGGGAGAGCAATCGACCCTACGCGCTCGGCTTTGCTTCCGCACACACGAGCAAATCCCCTCGTTTTTGGATTTTCGGGTAAAACGGCACGGGTAAAGGGGAGATCGGTGAGTAATTCGAGGCTGGGCCGCCGCGCGGGTCCGGGATGTGTGCGGCGCGAGCAGAGGTTGCCTTTTCGAATCCGTGCCCGTTACCGCGCCCGCTCGCCACCCCCGTTACGCGGTCTCCCTCCCAACACGCGGAGCAGGTTTGACCAATATTTCCGAAGGGTGAGATAAAGGAGGAAGGGCGGGAAGGACTTTGCGCGAGAAGGAGAGAGGGGACGAGATCGCTTCATTCGCCGCTAACAATTTGTTCGAGACTACTTGTGGCGTAACACTATGGCGACGAATTTTCGACGATGGTGATCTTTCGGATTTTTGTCTCAAGAATCTATCATTAATGGGTGGCACGGCCAGTTTGAAACACCCTGTATATCAATGGCTTTCACATTAAAATTCAATTTCAAGATCAACGTACAAGGCGCGAATGTACATGCAATAGAATGATAGTTTTTTTCAAACTTTAAATGGTTTTTTTTATTTAACTTGCCATGCACACACATTTTTTCCTTCGAATGGCCGATTTTGGATTTTCACGGAAGTCTTCATCGAGCTATGGTCCCGAGTGAACTGAACGAAGTTATGCGACTCCCTCCGTTTTTGTTAAGATTTCTTCTTTTCTTCAATTTCTGTTTGAAATTCCTGTTTGAGTAATCATTATATTTAATTATTAATATAATTAATGGTTTTTTAAATGTTTTGTTGTGCATATCGCTTTCTTCCCTTTATGGAACAGAGTTCTTAAAATTTTCCTACGCACAAAAGTGCGTAATTCTATACCTTAGGCTAGAGCATAAATTTATATAGTACAGTTGCAATTTCATGGGACGTGAGAGCTTCCACCACTTGACATGGAACGCCACACGCATGGCATATCGGTGTAGCTTGTAATAGAGAAGCCGAAGCTTCGGCTTCTGCTACACCGATATGTGATGCATGCATGTATTAGTGGCGGGATCCTCCTTATTGGGAATACTCGTTATGTCATGAGTCTACGGGCTGGATTTTAGCCCTTTCAGCAGCTATGTAAAGTATTTCTGAGATTAGATACATTTGTATATCTCAGACAGCACCGATATCCTGTGGATATCCATTTATGTCCAACTGAGTATTCCTGTCATGTGACAGTTTCAAGATTTTTCTATCTTATCAATTGATTGATTAATTTACAAAATGTGCCCTGTATAATAATGAAATGTGTCTAGGAATTTTATGACGTCGTCGATACTTTTCCTGTGAATTCTTACATTTTCTATCTTAGGGGCGTTCTTGTGCAGGTTGATCGCGATGTCGAAAAATCTCTTTATCGCGAGCCACGAAATAACGTCTTCCTCTGTTTCGAAAATAGTTTAAGTCAAAAGGATTCTTATATTTTATAAAATATTCTCTCGTGCGCGACAATATTCGATTTTATTTATGTGGGGTGATTACCGCGTTGAGTTTCGACAGCAAGTCACGCATTAGGAAGTGAATTTTGAATAATAAGTGTGTCGAGACCGTTTTGATCTATTTTTAACGTACAATTCTGTTACAAGAAGTCACGGATTATTTTTGTATTCCTCTATTTTCCGTTACACCCTCTTTCTTCGGCTCGTCTCGCGTATCTCGTTTGCATCTACATGTTCGTGACGCCGCGCAGCCAACGGGATGTCAGATCGTATTCGCGCGTCAATCAGCTTAAAGTCGATGCGTGTCCCTGGACTATAAGTTTTTACCCTCCTTTCGCCGTTCGCAACGGACGTCGATTTCACTTCTTCGACGTGTACGCCGCCATAGGGTGAAGAGGTCACTCCGGCCGAACTCGTTTCTAGGAGCAATGGCAAGGCGCGAGGGTCGCCTCGCCCTTACTCGCAGTCCGTATTCAAAACGTCCCTCTTTTTCCGGTCGACGGCTACGACGGGCGTCTACGAGATTGTCGACTTGATCGTTTCAGCGAGACGCCGTTGACAGTGACGTACGGATCTCTCGCGAATATACGCTCGTGCTCTCAATGAACGAGAAATAAACGGAAGCCTACTTTTACTTTGACTCTCGTCACCGTTCTCCTTCGGCGGACCCGTGTCCGCATCTGCTCTGGCACAGCCGTAAAAACTCCGGGAGTCTCGAACCGAGATTCTCCTTTCGTCTCGTTTTTCCCTTTTCCGACACTTGGCTCGCCGCTCGCCTCTCGAACGTACCCGGCCTTTTTTACTCGTAGACGATTTGTTACTTAACGCACGACACCGCGCAACGAACTACATAGGTCGAGCGTACGGTCGAAAAGTTGGTAGGCATATGAATCGACGGAGCTGTCGCGCTGTACGTGGCCCTTTTCCGAATTCTATCGATACGTCCGCCTACGATGCTACAGATTAAGGGCCGTCTTAACGTCGGTCGTTCCGTCGATTTATGCACCGCTAACGCGGGACAGGTGCGCCCTTGCAACGTTCCTCACAACCGCGCCTTTGCCGGATTAATAATACATCTCGAAGGGCTATACGATTTAGTATCCGCGCGCGAGTTGTAATTGCTTCATTGTAGATTTTACAGCTTAATCGATCGGTGTCTCGTTACGATATATGGCTTCGCCTGAAGCTGAAGCAGTGAAGTGAGTCGCCTGTGTGGTCCATCCTTCTTATATCGCGTTCTCTCTTCCTCCGCTATGTCTCCCCCTTTATCCATCTCCGAATCCCGAACCCATTGTGCCGCTCCGCGTTTTCCTCGTGTCCGCCACGGACGACTCACATTGTGGGAGATCCATCGGGAAAATGCGAGGCCGCGGGCGAAACTCCGCATGGTCGATTAAATTTTTCGCCGATTTGGATTTTCGAAAGGCGCTACGTGACTCGTCAACCAGGGTGGGCATGCGGTCCCACTTTGTTCACAAATTCTGAATTGACGCGCCTACCTCTCATGCCAGTAACATAGAAAATTCCGCGCGTCTTTACAAATTTTTTAATATATAAATTGCAATGAGAAAGATTAGGGGATGGTGGCATTTTGTCATTAAATAAAGAGTCAAAAATATCTCACAGATGTATTATTTTTTGCGTCTTCTTCTAGAAGAGATTTGGAACGAGTTTACATAAAGATGGTAATTCAGACAGCGTAAAAGGGTAATTTTTTAAAGACTATTATAAAGTTTTTAGATTAAGGCACATTATTAGCTCTATTATGAAAATTAATTGGGTATATTTCCTGTACTTATATCACTCATTCTCTATTTCTCTCATTATTCTTTATTTATCGTATGCAGCTTATCTGATAATGCAATTTTATGAATGGATAATTGATATGGAATAATGACTAAAAATATTATTCTGTATAATTTTTCCAACTTTTTGATAAAATAGTTTTAATAAAAATATATAACCATTTGATACGCCATTATGGATATATCAAAACTGAAAACTTAGAAATCGACTTGATAGCGTTTATGCATCTTTTCTATTTTCTGTTTCCATTAAAGAACCTCTCGACTTCCTGCCGAGTGCTTTTATACACAAAAGAGCGCTCTTATAAGAACGGTTAAGATCGTTGAAATATCCGAGAATGGGATAAGGTAGTATGTGCACGTGTCTCCTGGGCGATCCTCTGGTATATCTTTTCGCCTTCTCCGCAGGACATTAGAAGGCAGAAGCACGCGAGTTAACTCATGCGCGACAGAAGGAGAGGAGGAGAGATGCGGGAGTTACTTTTATTTATACATCGAAGAAAGCACACGCCTTGTCATCCGGCCAGCCTCGGCTCTTTCCAGGCCGTAACCGCGCGTCCTCTCTCGCAGTTTTCTCGCATGGGCACACCTCAAGAGGGGTCCCACTCTTGTCACAAGCGACAGCGAGAGGCAGCCACTCCGCAGCTGCACAATCGTCGCCCACGGCGCAAGGTTCATTTAACTTCGCAAATACACAACTCTTTAACATTGTGTCGCGCTAAATGTCCCGCTGCCAGTGTCCCGCACTAATGGACACTGACAAATGGTCCCCCGAAAGAATTCCGCGCGCGAGATCTCTCGCGTGGCCTCGGCTTCTCCTTCTCGTTCGTCTCTCCGCGTTCGCGGAGGCGGTCCGGCGGTTGCCAACTGCATAATATCGCGGAGAGGCACTCGGCCTTGTGTAAATTATTCGACTGGCAAGACTCTCGTTGCACATTTCATTTTGCGATCGCTATTACGTTTCTTGAGGCAAGGTAGAAATTTGGGGAGGAATGCTTTTACGTTATATACGAGGTGGTCTCTACAGACATCTACGAGACACACGGTCAGCCGCGCGTGTATCGCTGTACCTATTAACATTTTTTGCTGTAAAAGAATACGGCACAAGTGGAAAGTTATATTGTGACAATGAAGCCGACGCTACCGAGGCTCACAGAGATACAGAACTGCAGATAAAGGAAGAGAAGATTCTTCAAGCGACTTCAAGCGACTACACGATGTCGGTTCCTCCCTTCGTGTGTTCGACTCGTGCCGACTCATCCTCCTTTAAGGTTCCAACGTCTCTTGCACACACGAGATCCTCGTCTATATACGTACACGCACGTAGATATATCCACATGCACACACAAACGATAGCTCCACGCGAGCAGCAACAGGCTGCCGCTTTTTACCCTCCTCCTCCTCCTCTTCCTCTTTTCTCCTCCGGGATCTCCGGCGTCGCCGTTTCTCGTTCTCTCCTCCTCCGTGGCGATGGATCATTTTATTGCGCCCGTGCTCCCGGAAACAGAAACCCGATGGCCGTCGGATACATTGGGCGAGTCGGTTACCATGTTCTCTCTTTCTTCAGTACCAATTTAGCGACGTTTCGGCGACGTTGTTTCGATCGGAGCAGTTTGTCCGAGGGAGAGACCGAGAGACTGGCGACAAGACCAACTTCAAACGCGCCGAGCGCGAGCTTTGCTCACTCGGAAAGCGGAAGAGACGGGCCAAAGAGTCAAGTGGGCCGTATGGAACGTGTCGATGCGCGTTTGTTCCATTTTGAAAAGTTTGAAAAGTTCTGTGTCGAGCATAGGAGTGGAAAAAGATGCCGCAAAGAGAGATCAACGAAAGAAGAGAGCGCATATATATGATTTCTTGGCACACGCGAGACATCCTCATATGTTGAAGTTTAGCCGTACTCTTGTTTCTTGAGGACCAATCACAATTTTTCAAGCTTCTTAGCATATAATTATATTTTGATAATTTTATATGAAAGCTAGTTTCTATAATGACATAGTCTGCGATGATGTTATCAACTTATGTGGATTTTAGTTAAATTAATTGAATATTTTGTGACAAATTGTAGGATTTTGTAAAATAAATATTTTACCGTTTGAAAAGGAAACTGAGATTTTTCTTATTTTAACTCTGTTTTCAAGGTTCAAGAGAATCTTTATTGTAAAATTTATTGTAAAATTTTAGAGCTATTGGCTTAGAATTATTTCAAGATAGCAGATCACATGTTATATGAAGCTGATTTATATCTCTCTCATGCATACACCAGAGAACTAATTTCTTCGCGTTCTGCAGCTACGGAAACATGGAATTTTCGAGCGGAACAATAGCCGCCTTTTTCCCAACAGGCGTCTGCCCGTGGTTGAAATATAGATGTTAATATTTGTCTCCTGATTCTCACCTAAGCAGGTGTTAGGCATAAGCGTGCCATTGTCGGATTTAGAATCGCCCACGCGCCCCAGATCTCCGATCTGTAGATCTTCCGTGCCATCGCATGAGTTTTTCAGCTCGGCATAATTTTACGTAATGCCCCGCTAAAGCGTGTGTATCTTTGTGTCAGGTACGACATTATTAAAGCGCGCGCGGAATGAGTGACGGGCAATATATTTCAACAAATCTCTCCCATTTTCATTTTGTTCGGGTACTTGCAATCAAGCGTGAGCGTTTCTTAATTATTTTTTGCTAATATAAGTAGAACTTCTGCATCTGTCCCACGCATCTTTTTTTTTATCAATAACACTTTTCGAAAGCGACTAAGTCTCTTCTTCAATTGAAACGTAACTTTTGTGCTGCTGGGGCCGTTTTTGCGCGGCCGTATTAAAAACTCCTCGAGACGCTTCTCCAATAGCGAGAGAGTTTTCAGCACGCGTCTTGGTCCGTGCCGCGCGCAGGAAGGCAAAAGAAAAAAAAGTCGTACAAAGAACCATCCGGACGACCGTCAAATTTATATCGGCCTCCGTGGATTTCCGAAAATCGCTCGCCTCCCCTTTCTCCCTCATCGGGCAGATGTAGGTACGCTTCGTCGGTCAAACTTAATAATATTTATGCAACGCGTGCGTGCAGGCAGCGTCCCGGCTTTTTTTCCTTCTGATTCCGGCCGGTGAATTTCGAGGGTTCTTTATTACGTTGCTTTTTTTTTCGCGGAGACGGGGTGTTCGCGGGATTACTTAAGGTGCGGGTTGAGCAGGATTTCTCTGGAGCTGCGAAAGATACGGCGAGGGTGCATATACGGTGGGGATTAAATACATATCCTTAATACCGTTACACAAAACGTTTACACGAGCGATATAAATTGCTTGAGTTCAATCACGTAGGAGAGAGAAAGAAATTAACAGACAAAATCGTCTTTGGCCGGCGATGCGGCGCGATAGCATAAAGGATTCAACATGGCGCTCAACTCATTTCGACCCTTTCCCCTTGCCGCGCACGACCAATTGAAGCGCTCTGATTTGTTTAACCCTTCTCGCATTGCGGGCTTTTACCTACACTTTCCAACCCTTTGCGGCACCTGCCCAGAATCGACTGACGTAACCGCGTGTACCAGACAGGCCCACCCCTCTGGATTGGTTAAAAACTTGAGAAGAGGCGTGGCAACTTTACCCTTTACCGTACGAAGCAGTACCAGTATCTGTCATCTACAATGTGCCTGTATCATATGATTACACGAAATGTTTTTTCTCGATTATCTTACGTTAAATGAACCTTCACTCGAAGCTCCAAAGACCGCAGTTGAAATTTAGCGTCATTGACCTATTTGTAAATTTTGCAGCAAAAGTAATATTTCATATAGGAGCAAACGATGAAAGGTTTTTGTCCGTTTAAAAGATTACATCCGAGAACCTTCTCCGCGCAATATGGATACGTTTGAGATTGGTCGTGTTCGTGTACTTTGGCATTTGCACAGTTAATTCCTGGGGTACTCTTTGCCAAATTTATATGAGTTAGACATTGAATGGTAACGAATGACAATGCAAATATTTCGGTAAGCGTGTACACGAAAGAGCTACCGACGAGATGGACAGATGTCTTGGCATTCTGACAAATACGTATGTTCATGCGAATATCGGACGCGAAACGTTTCCTCGCCGTGTAATTTTACGAGCGCGACCGCCGTCTCTCATTTTTCCTGAAGATATTAACGTTTGCCAGACGAGAAGCTATGCCGTAACTATCTAAACTCGGGCGGCGTCCGGGTAAATGGTGCTTCAAAAAGTTTTCGGTATCGCGTTTACGGAGAGTTTAAAGCGCGGGGCGCATGATTAATGATGTCTAGATAATCGCGACTGAGCCACTGGATCTAAGAAGGCCTTTAAAATAATCCCCATAAAATTACGCCCTAATGCCGCGACCATTAATCCTCCCGTCTTATCTTCCAAGACGTAGGCGCCTACGTAGCTCAACCGACCGTCGAGCTCGGCGCGCAAAATGCGAAAGCAGAATAGAGATTAGCGATTTAATCTAAACGGAAACCGCGCGCGGCGATTTCCCTCTCTGCATTTCAAAGTAAATCAATCAATCAATCTTTCGACGGTCAGCCTTAACGCTTGGTTGCTTACGTATGTAACGCGCTCCTTTCTCGCTCTCTATCCGGTACAGATATCCCAAATCTCGCTCTATAAAAGATAACGACGTATCGGGGAAATCGAAAGTTTTATTTTACGGTCTTGAAAATATCGCATGAGAGGGAATTCTACAAATTACCTTGATTTTTGCGTGTGGGATAGTCGCGTTTTATAAGATATGACGTGGCGGCGACACGGAAAAGTTCAGCAGCTTTTAAATACCACTCCATCGTGTTCTCGATGCAATCGATTTTGCGCGCGAGCGCGCGCGCGCGCGCGCGCTTACGCTGCTTCGAGGGTCGGGGTCGAATCTCCAACAGACTTGTGTCCCCGGTATACCGAAGTTTTTCCCTCCCTTACCCTCCGCGCGCATTTAAGCCGGCGGCGCTGCCGGAATTAATTATTTAGGGGACAGAAATGGCACCCCTGTCCACCCCCTCGATTCTTTCCGCCGTCTCCCTCTCTGCCGTTTGCGTTTTCCGAGCTCCACGGATCGTGGCTCAAGCCGCTAACCCGAGGGCGAAGATATAATTATGGGCGGTGGGAGGGCTTCAAGTATTCATGTTTTCATTACGGCGCGGGTCTTCTACTTGCGCGTCCCGCGAGAGAGAAGGGGCGCGTCTTTTCTTTAAAAATAACGCTCTCCTCCATCGCTCATCTCCCGCTATTCTTTTCCGGCTTAGCTCCGCGCTTTCCGCCGTTCGCGCCGTTGTCGGGTTTGATGCACGCTAAGCAATCGGTTCCTTATCGGTCGCTCACAGATCAGCATTCTCCGGGCTTCGACAAAAGATCCGTTGCAAATATTCAAACTATTTCGACGATGCGATTGAGAACATTTTGCTTACATTTCTGCAACGTAGGAGGTAAATAACTTGTACCTTGAGCAATGTCCTTCATTGTTATTTTATCTAAGAGCGATAAAGTCAAGAACTGGTTCTTGTAGGACAGAAAATGAACCGGCGGATAATTTCTCTCGCGCCAAGGACGAACGCGTCTCGACTCGGAACAAGGTAGTAGGCGCGGAGACTCTTCTCTGCCCTCAATGTTTTTGCTTGGTCCGTTATCTGCTCTTTTGTTCCAACGTTCTCGCACCCTTTGTCCGGATTCTCCCTTTTGTAACTCGCGCGATCCCTCGGCATTGTCTTCCTGGAAAAGAACTTCTTCGCAAAAATGTCGCCATCCCCCGAATTAATCGACGGCGTTTTCCTTCGCGAAGAGAGTGGAGCATCCGCTGAGCAGGAGAGGAGATCGGCCATTAAAAATTCCTGAATCAGTAGCCCCTCACTCCTGATTAACGGCCAATCCACCCCGAGCGATCCTTCATCGGGAATCTTCGCTGCGAATGTGGGGGAAGTCTCGACAATTTATTACCGTTTCGTAATAAGCGCGTGCATTATATCAAAATGAAGGAACCAACTTGCTCGCAAATCAAGAATTTTCCCTTTATCTACCTCATTTGGTATTCTCTTTTCCGGGAATTTTATCGAGAAAATTTAAACTTTTATTGCCTGTTAAAGAATGAATAAATATGTATATATATTGTATAATATTTGTATAATATTTGAAAAATGTTGATGTAGATATAAATCGAAGGACGTGAAACTCGAAATAAAAGAGCATAGTTTCTCCGATTTTGTGCCATTCTTTTTTAGCGCGCTATCACACTCGGAGCCTCTTAGCTCGCCATTATTCTCTCCCTCGTCGCGTCGTCGACTTAACCATCTTTCCTTGCGGCCGCTATTAATTACGTCAGGGCGTCTTATCGATGGTCGTCAGCAACTTTCGCGGCAGGTTTTAATGGAAAAGTTTCTCCCGATGGTACGCGAAGCTCGGCCGAATAAAAATGCAACGATGCAAAATAAGTGGCTCTTTAAAGTATCCTTGTTAGCTTGATATCATTTCGAGAGGTTAATTGAAAAACTTGCTGATTCAGAGCGCGCGGGTTCCGTCATGTCGGCGCGACGACATTGTGACGATGAAATAAACATTTCTAATCCAAATTACTATATTTCTCTCTATTAGCTTTGACGACATTTCCGATCGTTAAGCGGCTTCGATTACGCGCGCTTTCATCATTTCATCACCGCATGGATGTCAATTCTAGTTATTTATAAATGTTAATCAATCGTTTTTATTACTGCCACCTTCTAGATAGACGGCAGACGGTCGAACGTCAAGAACCGATTGGATCGATTATGATAGGTATCGTGACGGCGAGAAATTTTTTCGTAACAAACTCAACTGAGAAAGTTGCAAAGCGCGAGGCGTATTATTTCTGCGAAATGTCGTGCACAGCGTCGAGTTGAGCCGAGCCGAAGCGTGCGTTACGAGGGAGCTGATGGTGGACGAAGAAAGTTACATGGATACTGTAACTATCGATCGAATAGTCGGTGTGGACATAAGCGCGAGGGGTAGCTTATTGGTCAGTTGTGCAGCGCGCAACCCCAACATGACACAAGGGGGTTGGCCGGAGCGATGGGGCGATCGTAGAAGGGGGATGTAACCCCATGCCAGCCTTGAGGGACGTCCCGAGGAGGAGAGATAGACGAAGCTTACCTCATTTTGCGAAATTATGGCTTCTGCCTAGTTCGAAGGTTTCCTCTCGTTGTTCGATGGGGCTGGCGGTGTATAGTATTACTTCTTGATGAGAGACCGCCATCTTTCGCGAAATCGCACTTAAGCGCGAAACAGGCTTCGAGGAAAACCTCCCTGTATTTATATAATCTGATTTTACATTTATTTATATGAATATGAACAATATTGTACACTGAAAAAAAAAAATTTGTTAATCCAAAAAAATATTTAGTTTGATACGTTTAACTAAACATTTTAGTTAGTTTAACTAAACATTAATTGAATTAATTAATTCTTGATTAAAAGAAATTAATATTTAGTTAACTAACCAACATATTTAGTTGAACATATCAGATTAAATACTTTTTCGGATTAACAAATTTTTCTTTCAGTGTACGAGCTTGGAATCACTGTCTTAAACATATATGATGGGATTACAGTTTGTGCACGGAAGACACATCGCGATTGATTTCTTATCCGAGATTTCACCCAAAACATCCTCTCGACTCTAAAATAAACTGAACCCGTATTTATAATAACACAATTTCTCCCGGGAACGGCGCGTTCGTACGTCGCATAACAGAAAAAAGACAAAAGCGCAGGAAATATCGCTGGACAATTTTATCGATTAAGAAAATTGTCGAAGGTTACGGTGTATCGGATGAATAATTAAATATATAAGTATGATGCGCGGTGACGGCGGGGGGAAGACCGCCTATCTCGATGGCGGGGGGAGGGGATATTTTATTGCGGTGTGTGCAAAAGTTTTCGATAAAAATTTAATGCGGCGAAATATCTTCTTTCGCGACGCCGTCACCGTATTCCGACACAAAGCCGACTCGGAATTCATAGAATATTTGATGGCGCGGTGCCGTTCTGACGATGGACTTGTCGACGGCCTGCTGGATCTCTCCTCTCTCTCTCTCTCTCTCTCTCTCTCTCTCTCTCTCTCTCTCTCTCTCTCTCTCTCTCTCTCTCTCTCCTTCTCTCCCCTTTCCCTTTCTTTCTCCTTTTCTACGGGAACTTCTTTGAAGTACGCGCCAAAAAACTTCGGCGACCCTCGATATAAAAGTTCGCGGGGATCGTGACCGCTGGATATCTGCGGATCAAGGTATATCTCCGCGTCGCGCATTATTCCCTGCGAGGGACCAGACCGCGAAAGGGCGAAAAGATCGATAGCTTCGTGGGCACCGACGCCGCCGACGCCGCCGTCGCGGTGGCGGATGCGAACTTTTGTTTCTCGGAGAAAAGCAGATAAAACGCCCGGGGAATAATGGCGTGTCGCCTTCTTTCCTTCTTGTCGCAGGGACCTCTTGCCCTCTTGTTCGCCCTTCGGAATCTAGAGGAAGAGTTAATCTCGCCGGCGCGGCGGTCTATCGCCGAACTTTTTTCTCTTCCCCAGGAATATGTTATCCTGGTGAGGATCTTTAAGTATACATAAATATTGGACTACCAAAGAACAGCAGAATTTTATTATTATTAACCGTTTCATATATTATTATAGCTAAGATACCAAGATACTTTATTATCATTTGTATTAAGGAAAGCTGCGTAATTTTGCAAAAATATTTTCCAACAATTTTAGCTCCGTTATACAATCAGCTTGCAATATTATTCTCTCAACAGCTAATGTGATCAACGTGTGTGTAACGTTAAATTAAAAACTCACAAAACAATTTAGACACTGGAATATTACTGGATGTTGAGTAAGAAGAAACTATTCTTTCCTCAATAATTTTCAAGAGACGCGTGAGAGGGTTAGAGGAACAATGTAAATTATCCGTAGCGAGATTTTACAACGGCGATGCGGCGTGGATTCCAATAGCCTCAAGGGGCTCCCCACGGCGCGCCGTCTAAAGTTCGTTGCTTCTACGAAAAATAATTACGCGCCCGAGATGAATCGGCAATTCGCTTCTCAAACAAAGGGTGGCCGGGCGCGAACCGCGGCAACCTACTGGGAGCTCGAGACGATTCCTCGCCGTCTACCGCGATGGCGGATTATAGTTGCAGCATCATGCTATCCCCGAGGAATAGGAGGAATTCAGGGATTCTCGCCGAGGTGGTGTTAGCTAATTTTACGCCGGTGTTTCCCTCGTGATTCGGAGGAACTCTCCTCGCCCGCTCGCTCGCTCGCTCTCTCGCGGGAAGATTAATCGGTCCTCGGTGGGCGGCGCGTTGCTTCGAGCAACCTCGTTAAATCGTTCGTGCGTGCGAAGAACCCGCTGGAAAAGATTAATTGGGCCCCAAGTTTGTTGCTTCGCTGTTATAGCTACAATGTTAACTTCAACGGTATGTGTTGCTTACTGTTCTGTCCTAATCCATCAATTCCCGCATAAATACAATTTTTCAGTTGACTCGCAGTTTAAATATGTTGATATTGTTTGTCGTCTTTCAAGTGCAAAGTCTTTCAATTTGTGCATCCTATACCATTAATTTAGCGTCCGTAGATATAAAGTATTTATACGTATTCGCTTGTAAGTTTACGAAAGATAATCTCCGTCTTTTAATTAAATAAAATCTAAGACAAGCCAGTAATGCGATATATATTAGTTTCGCGCATCGTATTTCCTCCGATAAAACAAGACTTATGTGTGAGACCGTCTGTATAAACTTAGACGGTTTCTCCAAGTAGATTACGCGGTTGGAAAAAGACAGTTTGACAATCGCGCGGATTTTTAATTCGGATTTTAACTCTTCGATTGATTTCTGATGCTCGTTTAACGACCTCGTTTATAGACAGCGCCGCATTTTGTCACGCTCTTTTAAGTCTGCTAAGATCGTTGTAAATTATAGGGGGCAACCTTACTAAGGAGTAACCTTTGCTAATTACGGCAAATGCCAAGAATAGACCACCGCCCCACAAAGTCCCAAGAAGCTTTATGGTACCTTTAAATGTCGACTTTGTCTCCAATCGGTCTTGCAGTTAATAGTGCGTGTCCATTACGCAATATTTTAAGAAAAATCTTTTATACAATGCATCGCGTCACAAATTCATAATAATTGATAAAAAACAAGCCCGATCTTCTAATAAAGAAACATATTTCTGTCCATCATGTTTTCAATCAGCAGTAGTAAAGCTTATGGATTCTAATAACTTGTAACATTCTCCTGAAAAACTGTCATCTCTTCCCGTTCTCCTCTTCGTTCGCCCTTCATCCGCTTAAGACTTAACGGTAACACCCCTACTCGTGGGTTGAGAAGGCAAAGGGAAGCGACCTCTTATTATCGGTACCGACTAACTCCCCGGTCCGTCTTAGACGAACGATCCCGATCGGCTCGTCCTTTCATCCCTTTTCGTGCGGTCCCCCCGGTTAAATGCCACCTACTTCCGGCCGGTCACAGCGATCGCTCCGAGCGCACCGATAATTATTGCTTTCGGTATCGCGCTCCACTTTTCGTTCTTTCCCAATCTTTCTCAAACCGCGAGCAGCTCGTTTTTCTAGAAGTCGCGTGGTCGGAGGTCCTATTTCTCCTGGGACGACCGCCCGCGACGCAGTCGAAACTGTTCGTCGAAATTATTCGGCAACGTTCGATAAAATTTAACATTAGAATATGCTGAACTTCTTCGGCTGCGCCGAAAATCGATATTTAACTCTATAAGCTAGCTGCACTTATTTTCGAGTTCTTAATTCGTCACACTCCGATCCGTGAGACCGTTCGACTTTGTCGCATTGTCATTTTTATGCTAATTAATATCTATTTAATATCTATTTTTAAACTTAATTGTAATGTAGGAATTGGAAATATAGAATTTGAATAAGATGTTTATGATAATATCAGGTCAAGAAAAGGATTTGAGTTTAAATTAAACGTTTTATAAGGAAACTAGAAAACTATGTGAAAACTGGAAAACCGAAAAACGTTTAGCGGTCCACTGGACCGAAATGTGACGGGCTAGGGTTAAAGAAAGATATAGAAAAAGTGTGAGACTTTTGGTCTACGAGTGTGAATTATTGCTTGGTCCATTGCCTGGTCCATAAATCACTTTTAGCTAATGTATTCGACGTTAGAAAAACGAGAAAAATCATCATTACATAGATTATTATTTCCGCCACAATACTCGGAGCGTTCGTTTCTTTGTGAGAAAAAATAACAGAAGTTGACTGACGTTGCTAATATGACTTGCCTAATAAAGGCCTCACAACAGGCTTGCAATCCTTTTACAGGTTTGCTTTTAAGAAAGGCGCAAGGTGCACAGAATATTAAGAAACATTATAACCAGAAAAAGGAAGCTGAAGACGAAAAAAGGGGTTACGTAAACGTGCCTCAACCTGTTATTCAGTGGGTTGTTTTTTTTCTTTCCGTTTTTCTCGGTGGGATAACATTTAGGGACATAATGGCCCGGTCGAAAGGGTTGCGGCGCATTGTGCTGCGATCTCGGGTCGCACAAGGTGGCAGTGTGTGCGTTATACCTGCGATTATTACGGGACGGTCCCGTGCGCGGGGACGCAGAGAAAGGGGGGAAAAGGGTTGCGTTCGTAGACCCCGATGCACCGCTTCGGGGCCTCACCCTTTTCAACCCTCTCTAACTGTCCGACCCCCGTGCATCGGTAACGTGCATAACCGTGTGCCGTAACAGGTGTCACGCACGTATATGTACCGTCGTGCGTCGTGCAGAGAGGGTTACGGACGGGAATCGTGACCCTTTCCCGCAGGTGGGTGCCCCTGACCCTTTCCTTTCCTTCACCCTTCTCGTGGGAGTTCGCCGGCCCACCACGAAGCGAAGCGAACAAATGTCGCTCGCCGCGAACGATGCTCCGCAATTATTCCGCGGACGAGTTCCGTAATTTTGCGCCGTTTAACGAGATACCGCGGCTGCCGTGACAGCAGTGGGCGTTTTCCGGTCTACCGCGTTCTCAATAAGGTGGGTTAAGTGAATCATTTGTCCTTTGATGTTTCCACGTTCGTACGTGCGGCGCGAGTTGCAGCTGTCATTTGTTCATGTTTTAATGATCGATTGAACCATGATACTGATAGAGCTATCATTTGTAAGGTATGTAATTTATGCATATCAATTCAAGACTGACGCTAGCCTATGTGTTTATTTCTGTTTATATGCATTTTCTGATCGTGTAATTAATGCAATTTGTGTATAATGTAATTTATGTCAATTAAATTCTGATTAAGATCCACAGGCGAACTATAACGCGGATACATTACGTATATAATGGCGCGCACTTATGTTCTTCTTCTTTACTTCACCTTTGAACCTGTCGCTCGATCGTGATCGTCGCTACGATGACTTTTATGGCACGCGGGTTGGTGCCACTCAATAAAGCCCGTTTTCATCGAGCGGAAGGATATATCGCTTTCCAATTACTCCGCCGGAGGTGTGAGCGCGAAGGAAAAAAAAAGAAAGGAAAGGGATTGTCGTTTCGCAACCCTATCGACCCTCCCCCCTTTCGCACAATAGTAGCGTATGGTGCGCGCGGTTTACGCGTCGACCATAAGCGCGTGCATCCCGCGGAGAGGCGCAGGTATAAACGCGTCGGACGGGACGAGGAGAGGGTTGCGTCGACGTTCACGTGGGGTAGGTCCCGGAGCCCTTAATCCATTACTCGATATATTAATTCGTTTCTCTCCCGGGTGTTCCAGGTAGCGCGGCGTGCCGCTCTCTCTCGCCTAAAAAAGAAACGAGTCGACCTGGGCTAGAAACGCGCCGCGCACGCGCCCAGGTAGTTCCGAAAGGGGTCCGACACGGTCCCTACAAAAAAAGACTATCGGCCGAGGGGAGGAGAAGAACGCCGAAACGAAACGAGCCGAGTCGGCCGTCGTAAAGTACCTGCGATAGGAACGATGTTCCTGGCAATCAGCCGACCCCGCTCGGATAAAGAAGTAGGATCGAAATCGCATCGAAACGATTCGAGCGTGAATTCTTACGAAATCAGTCTTCCTTTTCTTGGAACGATTGGTCCTATATGCGGGGCATCCCCGGAAGTATATGGCCAAACTGCGGGAGCGGGGTTATTATCTACTCATAGATAATTAAGTTAGTATGTGAATTGGTAATGGGACGAAGTGGTGAATCGGACAAGACGTCTTCCCACTGCAATATGCATCGACGTGCACGGCCGATCCACGGCGACGCGGCGTCACGGCGTCCCTCGGAGCGGAAAACTTGTTTTCGACGGGCCGTAGATAAGGAAAGAGTTCCTCAAACAGTGAGATATCTAACGCTGAAACTTCAGGTTACAGCTGCTCCGTTTCTACGACCGGGGCCAACCGCTTAACCGTTGCGTTGTCGCAGCCACCGCGTTGTTGCGCCTCGAGTGTATCACCTGTTTCTACGCTATGTGAATGCACAACGCAACGGCGACCGACGCCGCGCCGCTTCCGGAGAGACGGTGATGTCCTCGAGTCGCAAATTCGGTCGAGAGGGAAGGCGGGGAGGGCGCAATGAGAATAGCGCGAGATCCAAAACCGGATTTACCCATCTACTCAGACACGAAGAAGGCCGACGTCCCATTTACCCGGTCACCTGGGACGTATTTCTGTGTCCAGCCCCTTTATGCCCCTTCGGCATTCTCCTCGCATTCCGCAATTCTTTACTCGCCATCGTCGCGCGAGCGCGTCGTTTTAACGCCCGTCGAATCGGTCAGTATCCGAGGTAGCGACGACGAGGAGTAACGGCCGGCTGGACACCTTTTCTTCTGCAACCCCCTTTGGTCAGATCGGGCCGGGTTACGTATATGGGATCTTTACGAGCGTCCACCCTGTCGGGGTCAAGGGGTTGGCCAGCTGGCGTCGGACGGTTGTGCAATCTGCACGGGAACCCCACCTTTTTCTGGATCGAACAGCCAGAGAGAAACCGGCGGAACGGAGAAGGACGGGGAAAGGATCGAGGGGGATTGCGGAGGAGAGGCTGCGGCAGCCTCTGTGCACTGGGGGTTGGCTGACAGCGTCGCTGCCAACATTGCTCATTGTCCGAGCTCGATGGCCGTCTGTCCCGCGCCATTGTCGGTAATGATTTCAGAGACGCTTGTGGGAATACGCGTGTACGCGTATGCGTGCGCGTGTGCGAGCGTGTGTAGTCAGTGTAGTGCCTGCGGTACTAGCACTACTAGCCCCGCCGCGCCGATGCTTGCAATGAACTTATCTTTGCGTATCGTGCGTAGCGGCCAATTCACGTGTCTATACGTGGCTATATACGTGGCTAATCATGATTTATGTATAAAGCACCGTTTCGAGATAGCCATTCGTCCAGAAGCGTTATCGACGGGCTTAGAATAATCTTAACGGGAATAACAGGATTTCTTAATCTTAACGGGAGAAAATACAAAACAGAACTAACGTTAGATATTTCAGGAGATAAATGGTTCCCTAATAAGTAAACAGTATTGTTTAAATAATGTTTTATGTACTTTTGTAGGATTCCTAATCAAATGATAGAACATTTTTATCGGAAGCTGTAAATTGAAATGTTTAAATTGTATCGAAGCAAGCAACACCGTTTTGGAAGTTGGTTTTAGTAGTTTTCTTACTTATTTTTATCGCTACTTGTACCATTTATCTGCCGTATCTAAGTCTTACTAAATAAGGCACAAACATCGAGACTTCCCAAAATGCCGTTATAATGGTTGCTTTCACAAACCGTGTGGTCCACAATCGTTAAGAGTTTGCGGACCACCATCAGATCTCCATCATCAGCGCGAGATCGAGCATTTTAAACAGTCAGGGATCTCATTAGGCTGTCAGGTTCGCACCTTTCCTGCGGAGGTGGCGTTTCCGGTGAATTATGGCGATAGAGCGTCTTCTTCTCTTGTTTTCCTTTTCCGAAAATTTATGCCACCGTACACCGGCGGTTATAGATCCTCGAATGACAGGAAACAAGTTACGAGGACGACGGGGAATATTCATGTCGCGAAATAAATGGTCTCCCATGTCGCGCGCAGGCGAGTCTCTCTCCTACGTTCCTCGTCCTTACGAGACTAGTTAACGGAACTAGACGCCGCAGCCATGCAGGAAACGGAAACAAACGTCGGCTGAATATCAAGCGAGCCCGGCGACAGACGTTGCACGACGTTCAAGACTTGTTGATAATTAATTCAAAACGAATTGATTAAGTGCGTCCAGTCATACCTACAACGAGTTTTTATTAGGAGAGAAATTTCAATTTTTAATCGCTTCTCACGCACAATTTGAGATATTTCGGAAATCTTTTCTCTGGGGATTTATTCAAGGAACGTATCTGCAAAATATTTTGTGTAAAAAGATGCTTATTATCCGTACATAAAATACGTGGCGCTACCACCATTTTGTAATCGATACCGCCATCGTTCCGTCTCAACCCTTGCGCAACCCTATCCTTCGAAAAGGGCTCGCTATTCGAGCACGGGGCTTACCCTTTCCCCAGGAAGAAAAGGGATTAATACGCGTTGCTGTCACAACATGGCCATTCTGGCATCAATCTCTCTATTGGCTGTGATCGGGATCATTTTTCGTTTGCACACAGAGTGTACAGTCGATCGAAACTTCAAACCCTTTGACTCATTTTTAATCCATACAGCCGTGGTGAAAATATGCAAAAATATCTGTCTATACTTTTTACGTCTACTTTTTACGATACTTGATTTACTGTTTCGCAATGTTTATTTAAACTCGTTATCTTAAAAGTTCAAGCTATAACGTATGTTTTTACCAAGGTTTTATTAATATCAGAAAAACAAAGTGACAGACGAGAACGTGGGACGAGGAAAACGCAGTCGAAAATTTGTATTCTTCATCTGTAACAAACTCTGTCGGATCACAAAGGTATTTCACACGTGCCCCATTCGAATTAATTCTTCGTCGCCTTACGATCCTGTTTCGAAGCTTGCACCTGAGTATCCTTCGCCTTGGCGCACCTTTCCAAGAGGCGCTCTTCTACCTGTCCGCTCGAGCGTTAATATCTCAACATCTAACGAGTCGCTCGTTCCTCCGGGAATGGAGCGATATATTATATTTGTCGGTCCGATAAATATATCTGCCGATGTATCTACACGGCCGTCTCCGATGAAAATTAATATCCCAAATAAATTTTCAGTGATAATGCAGCTAGAGAAAATCTTTAGTAAAAACTTTGACGAATCATCCCGGCGTTACCGGAACAAAACGTTATACAATGTCTTAAGATAAACAGTGTCCCGATCCCACTGAGTAACGACTTAAGGGGGGGGGGGAATCCTATAGTGGCAGTAATTATCGATATTTCTTAATTAGAAGAAATCTTTGAATTAGCTTTACAGAATTGCAAAATTCTTTTACGGAATTAAAGTACGCACAAAAATCTATTTCCGGACACACGATTTCATATCAGAAACGAAAAAAAATTAAAAATTTGGGCACATATACAGCTGTCACCTAACGACAATATTTGCTTAAACAAAAATACTACAGTTTATATATACAAAATGATACCCAGGGGAAGTAGGGACAACATGTAGGAACAATATCGTGCAAACAGAACTAAGATTCAAAGCCTAGAAAAAAAGATTTTCTCTAACGCAGCTTTATTAATGCAGAGGCACATGCAGGTTGATAGGATGAGCAGTATTGCGTGTAGCAAGAGATGGCGCAGCAATCGGACAAGGACAGATGCATTTCGTTAGACAAGGGCAGATATAGGCCAGTAATATAGATATATAGAAAACTAATTAGAACAGAATTAAAAATGTTGACACTATCGACATCGAGGAAGTTCGGCCTTCGCTATAGGATCCTCTTCTGTAAAGCCAATTCAAAGATTTCTTCTAATTAAGAAATGTCGGTAATTACTGCCACTATAGGAATTCCCTTAATGCAAAAGATTTCTAATAATTGGATGCAGTTATGCAATAAGGAACCAAGCGCCAAGCGCTTCTATATTGTTCTAATTCGTTGACAGGAGATTTTTCAAAAACGCATATAACACATGGAATTATATTTGAGGAGGATTATGGTTCAAACATTGTATTTGAGATAACATTGGCGCAGAATATTATTTCTAATCAAATAACATTAACAATAAGAGCCAGGCGCGGTAATTAGTGCGTTATATAATTTATTATGATCTAGACTAATTAAATAAGATTAGAGTACGTTTTGAGTCTTTCTTTGGGTTATCCTCAGAGCGCATAACATTAGTGAATTATAACTCAGCTTACATCGGTCGGAATTTAACGCAGTTAATAAGTTAAAACAATTTGTAGATAGATCACTAACTTATATATATATATCATCGTCTCTCACATATAGAAATAATCCATACTTGGATGTCATGCTTCGAAGCCTATATTTTCTTTTACTTCTCTGTGTGAGAGATACCTTCGAGGCGTTTCAAGGTCGAAACGTACACTAATTTTACTTACTTGGTTTAGATTATAATAAATTATATGGCGCACTAATTACCGCGCCTGGCTCTTATTGCTAAATTTGTTAATGTTATTTGATTTTTTCAAGAGAGCCTTCATATATTTTTATTTTTTCTTATTTCTAATGTTTCACGAAAATTGCTCTAGCAAAAAAGTAAGATTTTGGAGTTGGTTCCGCATTGCAGAACTACATCAATTCATTTTCCTTCTTTGAGGCGCAATTTCGCTTCATTAAGCAGAATCTATACCATTCCCAATGACGACGTGTCGTACCGCTAAGCTTCACGTGGGTGCTTAATTGTTTAACCGAAGGGAAGGTAGCCCCGACTTACTCGGTGGTAGGGACGACAAGATAATTGGAATTTATGCGCAAACGATCTCGAAATCCGATTCGCCTCACTCTCGCGGTTTCTCTCTTTCGCACGGCTACTCATGGGCAAGTCGATCGGAATAAATCGCGACTGCGTGACCACGAGAGAGCAGGAGCGGGAGGTTCGCCCGCCCGGCAGCAATTCTCGTTTTATGGCACATAAACCCGATCGTCGCATGCTTACTGACGCTCGATTGGCCACTCGAATAATGTGCTGAACGTTACGACGATAGTGTCGGGATTAACGTGGTCCCGTGTCGGTGTACGCCTGATGGAGCTGTTCGCCGCCTTAAACGTCGCCGCACCCGACGAGAGCCTTTCTTCATCGATCATCCACGTCTCGCGAGAGAGACGAGGCTGGATGGAAGCCCCGGCGGATAAAATTAATACGAGGCGTCGTTACGTCCGAATACTGACCCGCGGCTGCCTAATGGGAAAGTTCTGATGAGATTACGAAGCGCGGCGAACCCTAAGGAAGATATTGACGTATACACTCGAAACTTTAATATCAGATTTATTGATTAATAATATACGGAGGATAATACGGGGGCGGCATTATAAGTTACTAAAGTCCAGCGTGATTCATGAAGCTAGATATGATTACGCGAGTTTCTTGAGAGAGTTGCGCTTTTCTCGATAGTACGAAATATATCTCTTTGGACGCGAAACGTTGTGCGATATTTCGTGTCAGTCCGCGAACCATTAAAAACTTGACGTTTTCGCAGTGCCTTAAATCGGCGGCGTGACGCGATAAATCACGTACGTTTTTTTTTTTGATTTACCTCGGTTAAAGGATTCGAGGTGCTTTTTGCTCTCCGCTCGTGCGGAACGCGCATATAATAAGGGTGCGCTTCACTCTCTCTCTCTCTCTCTCTCTCTCTCTCTCTCTCTCTCTCTCTCTCTCTCTCTCTCTTTTTCCTTTGCGTGCTGCCGTCGTCAAATTTCCACTTTCCGGGAGAGACAACGCGCCTCTCTCCCCCTCCAATTTCACCCTCTCGCTCGCTCCTCGTACGCAGATGCGTGGTTTTCATTTTCCCTTCGCGACCATCGCTGTTTTACTCTCAATTCTCTTCCTTCCCCCTTCGACACCCTTCCTCTCCATCGTTTTCTCCTCGCTACGGTTCTTCGACGCTCGTACGCTGCGGAACCGCTTCGTTTGCACGCGGGCCAGAAGCGACCCTCGTGCAGCGTGTAACGAATACGCGCTTTTTTCGCTCTTTTTTTCCGAACGAAAATATCCACTTTTCGGGGTGAAACACGCACACGTTCCCGGGTAGTTTGGGAAAAGAAGGAAAAAGAGAGACAATAAAAAAACTCGATCGGCATGTCCGCTCGAAAGAAAGATAACGAAAGTGAGAGAATGAGAGAGAGAGAGAGGAACGAAGCCGACTGTGGGACTTGAGAAAAAAGTGGTTAAAAATATGTAAACCGACATCCGCGAGATCGGTAACACGTGGAGTGAGCAAACCGAGGGGGAGAGAGACAATGTGTCGTCGGCACGCGCACGTCTCGTGTCTCTTCCGCCATCGTCGCCTTTTGCCGTCAGGATCGAGAATGTTTTTTATGCTCTCCGCGATCCTGAGGGAGGTTTCTTCCGCGAGGCAGGACGAGGCCGTCTTGTCGTCGAGGGCCAGCACCGATATTTATCCTCAATTCCGAGGATAAACACAAGAGACAAGATTTCGGTTCGTTCTGCAGAAAGCGGGATTTATCCTGTCTTACGTTCTGTTCAATTTTCGTCGACGCGCATATAGCCAAAAGTTACTCTTTTTTTTTTATTATCACGGAATGTCAGACGATCGGAGCATTTACAGTTGCACGATTCGCTAAATTTTCCGATTAGTAAGATTAGTTCATAATATAATTACCCAACTTAACCTAACCTAATCATTTATAAGAATAAACCAAATCCGCGAGGGTAACGATAGTATTATAGGGGAGACCGGGGCTAAACAGTCCGTTTTTTTTCGGTGCCGATTTTTAACAACAAAATAAATAATTGTAGTTAAATGTGGTATACCACTGTAAAGAGTAAACCTTTAGCTACAAAATTTATATAGGAAATTTTTGTCTACGTCGCTTTGTTTAACCGGTATAGAGCAAAAACGACAACGGTGGAAAAATTGAAATCTCAAAAATGCCGGGGTATAACAGTCTGCACTGCATTTTCAATACATATACGTACATCTAATTCTAAAAAATAATAGGATACATGCTATAATTGTTTTTTAAGAGAAAAATATAAAAATTTATTTAAAATTTTTATGCGAAACATTATTAAAAAATAGTTACGAGGGTTCCTCTTTCCGCAGAAGTCACTCGCCCGACTTGTTTCACTCCTCGACGTCCGATGACTCTATTCGGTGTCTGAACGGTTGTAATTCCCGTCTCATCCATATTCCATATGCAGTGAGCCTGGAAATGCACCCGGACTGCTTACTGACCGATTAGCCCCAAACACAAGTTTCAGGTTTGATCGCCCACGAAATATTAGACATCAACGATAATGAAAAAACTACACTGGATTCGTGTTCAGCATGCATTACTCTTTATAATCACGTACCTCGAGATTTGGAGAGCAAATATTATTGCAGATATTACAAAATTTCCACGCGCAGAAAATGTAACTTTCACCTTTCGCAAACACGTTTGCCTTCGTAAAAATCATAACACGGCAGGTAACCTGCCGAAACTCCGTTGGTCACATGGGTACTATAAGCAGCGTTTACAATGTTAATAGCGAGTTCGCACAATATACAGGTTCCGAGATATTTGATTAGACGTATTTACCCCGTAGACGTTTTAGCCCCGGTCTCTCCTACTAAAACTAGCAAAATATAAAAATTTGATAGATTTAAAAGAGATTAGCTGGTAAAATAATCAGGCAAGAGTTTGCGGAAGCACAAAACGCGACGTTTATAGTTTTTACGTCGCGCGGGCGGCGTCGTTACTAATTATCAGAATTAGCGGCGCTTATTTGTTACGTGCAGCGTAGGAGGGTAAGGGATTAGGGGGCTTTTAGGATGTTTTCAGGCTCGAAAGGTGCGCGCGAGCGGGACTTTATAGCGGGCGTGGCAGTCTCTCTCTTTCTCTCTCTCCTCCCGGAGAGAGGAGGAGGCATTCGAGTATTTTTAGTTGTTTGATGCCGGCACGCGCCCTCTCCGTTTTTTTAACGACGCGCGGAAGCATCTGCCCTCGGTTAATGTCTCCCCCGGTCCACACGCGCCCGACCGCGCAGCACTTTGTTGCGCGCGTGAGCACGCGCGCGGTGGTGGTTTATTGTCTACGCTGGAAAAATGGGATTAAGTTACTCGCTTCTCTCGGGAGAAGGCCGCCGATCATTGGAACCGAACTGTTTCCTCCGAACTGTCTTTTTTCCAGCTTTTCAAAATGTACAAAAAAGAAGAAAAAATGGCTCAATTGTCTAGATATTTAATTTTATTGAAATTTAAATGTTTTGACGTTAATCCTAACATGGGTAAAATTTACCTAGACTAATTTTTTAAATATTATCGTTCAAACCTTAACCTATCTCAAATATGAGAGATTAGCAGCATGACACTATAATAGGCCTTATTACATATATAAATTAGTTTATTAGTCTATTAAAAAGCATGACTTAGGATCTTTCTAACTGTCCCCTTAGAACAAGAGGAAGAGTGAGTTAAGCTGATGAGGTTAAATGTTATGTTGGTGCAACCGGCCTTAGCTGCTTTGTCACCTAAGCCTTTTCAACAAGGAAAACAGCAAAATTTCGTTTATGTAAATTTTACTCATGTTTAGGGTTTTTATTAGAAAATTCACTTTTAATGTTTTCTTATATGTACATAATAGGATTATCTTTTTTCTATTTTTTTTAATTTAAAACTTATTGTTAGTTGAAGACTAAGTTGAAAACTAAGGGTTTGTGACTGTTCTGCTGATACACACAATATGATTCTTACACAGGATGTCCCATGACTTGAGGTCCATACATTAAGGGCGTGTTATTGTCATTTAGAGTTAAAATTGTTTAATAAACATATATCCGTATAATTGCTTCCTAACAGAACTACACTGTTGGAAAATTTGTGTGTTAAATATAACATAAATCACATGTCCCAAACGGTCCACTCAAATTTTTGTGTTAATTTAACATAATATGGATATGTTAAATGGTAACACCGATACTATGTTAAAATATATTAACAGAAAGAAAATGTAATTCTAATCGTAATTTGAGGTTAATTATGTGTACAATTAACATAATTTTTATGTTGAAGTTAAGATTGTAAGATAAAATCAACACTCTTTTTTTGTAAATTTTTATTCCCACTTCTGTTATAGAGTAAAATCGACACTCTTTTTCTGTAAATTTCAACACATTTAATAAATACGTTCAAATTGTGTTACTTTAACATATTCTTTAAATTATTTTAATAATTTTACATTTTAAATTTGTTAAGTTTAATTAACATAGCATATGTTAAATTTACACATATATGTGTTGATTATTTTACACAAAAATTTTAACAAGGACTTTTTTTAACAAAACTATAAAAATTTTCCAACAGTGTAATAAAAAAGTAGAACACATGTTTTAAAAATCATTTTTTCTTAAAAAATTATAACTTTTTAGCAATAAGGAAACAATGAGGTCAACGAGATTTTAAAGAAGAAGGTTCGTTCTTTGAGAAAATTTATAATTTTTTTAACTTCATTTAACAGCAAAAGTATTACTAGAATTGTCTTCCTCACTGTTTTTACAACACAAATTTAAAGAAGAGCATTGAATTTTAATTATTTTTCCGGGTGTGTTATGAGCAAATAAAAATGCGCTGGGTAAAATTTACCCATGTGGAGAGTTTACGTAAATTTTTTATGTTTAAAGTTTTAGGGTTAAAATTTTCATTAATACATTAAGCACACGAAGTATTCTCGACATAAAGTCGAGCAACGCAACGATGTCCGCTACGAAATTAATAAAGAATATTACGGAAGCGGAGTTGAGAGTCGCCAATAATGATGAAAATGTATAAGATGAAAGTTGGAACTTGGAAGTCGAGTACTTTTCAAGAGCGATTCTCCGGAGTTTCGCGTTCTTTAAGATTTTTACATCACATAGACAGCGGAGGATTGCGCAGCGGATTGCACGAAGTTTTGTATCTATATTTTTTAATTGAAATAAGCGATGGCAGCGAGAAATTATATCACAAAGTACACAAAAATGTTATTTAATTATGCTTTCTTAAGCTCACTTGGCATAATTCTCTTTGACCGCGTCTAATAATTGTCCCGATAATCAATCGCGAAAGATGGAAACGATACCTTTGAGAAGGTAGCCTATCAATTATCGTCGAGAATATTGTCCAGCCGCCAAAGAGCGTTTGAAAGGGCTAGAGTTACCTTAATAGGCGATCTTTTCAGGCCTCAATCGCCCGCTTCTAGAACGCGTTCTTATCTATCAAGCATGTTCAAGGACGTAACTACGTGAACAGCCGGTGAACGATAGCAATAAAAAATAATGGAGCTTTATTGCGGTCGACGTCTTCCTTTTTTCACCTCTTCTCTTTGTTTTCTTCTATCTTCTTTAATCTACGCGAGCCTTTGAGTATCATCTAATAGATGAAATGGCTCTCTTACTATTTATCTTTTCTTTTTTCTCATTCTAAAATTTATTGGGATAAAATTTAATAGAAATTGTGGAAAAGAGAACTTTATTATTTATTTGTTTTATCATAGCGTATTCTGCGAAAGATTGAAGTTTTCTTTAGACTCATCGACGTAACGTAAAAAAATCATCATTTTTACCGAAAATAAAATTGATCTTAAATCAATTTAAGAATTCTCGTTTGCGAAATAAGTCCGACATTACAGTGTCAATGCTATAAACGATCCGTAATGCTCGCGCCTCCGTGTACTTGGGCGCGCACCCCCACGCTGCAACGTGTCGAGGATGCAACAACTTGACACGGTTGTTTCGTCACGGAGTGACGAACGCGCCACGGAGAAAAATGGTCTTGCCGCATATGCGACCCATAAAGAAAACGGCGGCCATTGCCAATGTTTTTCCCCGATATTTTTATTACCATGCAGCGAGCTGGATTGGCCAGCGGACGGCCCTGCCTTGCGTTAACCGACCCCCGATGGTCGCACCCCGTCGACGATGACGCCTTTACCGTTTATGCGAGTGGTCGCGGGAGCGGAATCTCATTCGCGCCAGGCGCGTAATAAATTCCCCGATCGCTATCATAGATTTATCATAGTCACGCACTCGTGGCCGCCTCGACGTCGATAATTGCCAGATTGTGGCGGCGGCGGCGGTGATCCTCGGTTGACCCGTCCTAGCGAGAAGGGTCGTCGACGACGAGCGCTATCGAGGGTGAGAAAAATAACGATTCAGAGCATTTTTCAGAGCTTTGAGGGCGCGAAAGAGGGACTGCTCACGGGGGAGAGAAAGAGAGGGAAGAAGAAAGAAAGTGTGAGAGAATGATCTGCGAAGATCGCGGCGATGGATTCAGGGATTTTCGCTCCCGACTCGTACGTGACTGCCGAATCTTACTATCATCGCACCTGCCAAGGAAACGAATGAAGAGAGCTCGTTCGAGGTGTTGAAAGCCCATCGACGTAACATACATTCGTTAAAGCAATTGATCCGTATATTAATCTCGTACAGGAAGTTTTTGCAATACCGTCTTTCAGATACGGTAAACGTATCTGAATTATATAGATATGTTCACCGTCTAAATTCACATTAGGGATTTTGTTACGGTAATCATGACGTTGACGGTAATCGCGAACCTTATTCTCTTAAAAATAACATTGGACGTTATCTGAATAGCATTACGGTGAACGATGTGCATGCGCAGTTTCGCCTTTCGACCAATAATGTGAATTAAGGCTGATTCTCACTATCGGTCAAGTCACGGTTTGGTCACGGTCCGGTCACGATCTGATCAAAAATCGTTGCCATTAAATTCAATGCAAACTCGAAAAAGCATTGAATTTAATGGCAATGATTTTTGATCGGATTGTGACTTGACCGATAGTGAGAATCGACTTTTAGACGGTGAACGTATCTATATAATTCAGATACGTTTACCGTATTTGAAAGACAGTATTGCAAAAACTCCCTAAACAGCGAGTTTTTATCAAACTGAAAATAGTGAAAGAAAAAGAAACGAGAAAATAAAAAAAACAAAATAGCGTTATGTTACGTGTAACATTGTTTTTAGTCGAGCGTTTTTTATTAATCTGGCAACAAGAAGAGATATGACAAACCTTAGGTATTGTAAGTATAGTGTTATTCTCGCAACTGTCTATTATTGCAATAAAAAAGTTTTAAAACAATTTTGACAATTTTATTGATGTAATTTGAATCTACGGACCAAACCTAATTTATATATTGTATATATTCTAAAAATTTCATGTTATTAGAACTTGAACTCTTAGATTAGTTTTGAGATTTAATAGGTGCTTTTCATTTAGTGACATAAGTCGACACAAACGTCGTTCTAGCTTTCTTGGCATTCAATAAATAACAAAAACGGAACTACACTTGTATCGCCAAATGGAAAGCATCCAATAAAGGCTGCGTTTCTGTATTCACTGTAAGTACTGACGATGTGACGTCATTGAGCACAGCTGCAAGATCGTTCCGTAATTACTTCTGTTGCTTTTACCGCATATAACGCTGCAATAACGGAACGATATCCGCAGTACTGCGACTGTTGTTATGTATAAGAAAGAAATATAACCTATCTTAGACACGGCGTGACACGACGATAGGAGCACCCAGTGATCGGCAAAAAAAATTTTTTATTATTTATTTTTTAAATGTCAAAGCAATCATTAATAAGCCAAAATACAATATTAAGTGCCAAAAAAATATAAATTTTTTTTAACTTATTTTTATTTACCTAACAATTTGTAAATAATTTCAAAAAAAGATTATTTCTACAAAAATTATTAATGTTTAACATTATTTTTTAATTCTTAGAAAATTTAATAATAAATCGAGAATTATAAGTAATTTTTCAAAAATAAATAATTGAATAAAAATAATTTCTAATTTTCTAAAAAACAATAATAAAAAACAAATATTTTTTAATTTTCCAAAAAATTAGTAATTAAAAAAAATTTTTTTAATTTTTTAGAAAATTAACAATTAAATAAAAATAATTTTTTATCCTTGACTCTGAAACAAGTTGTCTTGGCAAAAACAAGTATGAACATGAGGTAACTGACAATATTACAATAAGAGATACCGAACAAGACGAAGGGGACGGATATACGCGATTGGTCAAAACCTGTTAACGTGTTAACGTTTTATGAAAAGTGTGTGTGGCTAGCATTAGAGCCGTGGCACACGAAATGCGTAGCTTAGCATAAGCGTAGCATAAAGGCCCGGGCACATAGAAAAACTTAAGCAGTAAGACATAAGCAGTAAGGAAATCAACGATACTGATTCGCCACCGCTTACGTTATGTCTTAAGTTCTTGACTATAATTGGCTGATTTGCTTATTGCTTAAGTTTTTTTATGTGCCCGGGCCTTTATACTAGCGCTACTTGTACTTTCCAGTCATCTCGGTGGAAAATTGAAAATCTCTTATTAATGTAATCCCTTATAAAAAAATCCAATGTAATCCCCCGAAAAGTGATCCCCCGATTCAAAAGTACTTTATTATAAATATTTTTTTAGACCTTTTTGTATATATGTGGTATTGTTGGTGTAGATTTTGCATATTGTAACAAATTTTAAAAATTCCAAAAAATAAATCCAATATGGCGGACTCAAATATTTGCGAATTTTTAAAACTTTATATTTTAACCTTTTTTGTATATATAAAATTTTTAAAAGAAGCAATAACAGAAAAACAGAAAAAACATTCAAAGAAAGTCGATAATAAAAAATTAAACTTTATTTATATTAAAAAATATAATTTTGTGAAAAAAAACAATAATTCTCAAACTTAAATGTTTGATAATTAGTAGTGTGATTGAAGAAAAGATGTGTTTAATCAACCAAAATTATATATGTTGCTTTATCTAGAGTGAGATCATTTGATTCAGTTATTAATTTTTTCTAGGTAACCAACGACAAGTTAGAAACGTTAAAAATTATTTATATCAAGAAATATCTGAATAAATAAGAAAAATACGTATATGGACACATAGAATCAAAATTCACAATTATTTGTTTATAATTATTATTATGATTAAATTATAATTGTTATATTGGGGGGGAAGGGGTTGAGTGGAGCGTGCAAAGCACGTTTATAGTTTATAGTAATCTAGTAATTGCAATTATCTAGTAATTGCAAATTTTCCCAAAAAACACGAATTTTCAGTATGAAAAAAATAATTTAGTATAGTTAACGTCATCGTTTCTTTTCTACTGCAACTAATATACTCCTAAAAACGGATACTTTACAAAATTAATAAATGTTAATTTTCTAAAAAAATTAGTAATATATTTTCTAATAATTATCTACTAATTGTTCAAATAATTTACTTTTTAAAAACTACTAATTTTTCAAAAAATTAAAAATATTTTTTTCTAAATGAGTAATTTTTAAAAAAATTGACAATTTATTTTATATAATTGCCAATTTTTAAATTATGAGCATATATATTTCTGATTATTTATTAATTTTTCAGACAGAGTATTATATTTTCAATTAATTAATAATTATTTTAAATTTAGAGTTTAGTTTTTTATTAATTACCAATTTTTTGTTAATTAAAATTAAAAACATTCAAATTTTTTATTTTTAATTAATTAAAAATAACCGCCGATATTATTACTAAAAACAGAATTTTTGCCGATCACTGGGAGAGCACCTATTCTTAAATATATAAAAAAATCAGTTTTCAGATTTATGAAAATATCGAAATTATTTATTATTATATTAATTATATTAATTTAGTAACATTTTCGAGCTTTTTCCGCATCTTCGTGACTAACGATTATTGTTTATTTCTTGTTGTTGCCTTCCAGGTCCACAAGGACCAATTCTTCCAAAGGTGCCGCCATAGCCGCCATGTTCTTACTGCGAATGCCTCACCTCGCGAGCCGCAGTAATGAAAGTAGGAAGTGACGACAAAATCTATGACGTCACATGAACACGAAAACGCTTTGACAGCTTACTGCCGCGTATATTGGAACGGATTTACAGTGCTGCCAGTACTGCGAGTGAATAGCGAAACGCAGCCAAAGTTAGTAATTGTGTTAGATTCATATTTTTACCATAGTAACGCCGGATTAAATGAAAAAAATTGTATTAATTCTTTATGAGAATTCACTTAGCCATCTCTTTTGCAATCTATTTTATTTGCAAATCCTCCTTTGTGAAATCAAATTATCGGAGAATATTCTTCATAGATCTTTCTAATTGCTCTGGATATTAGCACTTGTATTGTTACACTTTATGCGAAAATACGACAAAGCGATGTAACGAGCGACGTGATTAATTTATCCGTGTATTGCCGTGTTGATATTGCTACATTGTTATTAAAACATTTAGTAGGAAATAGGTCAATTTTGGTAAAAAAAAAAAACTCGTGTCTTTTTTGCGGATATATGTACTTTAGAAAAATAGGAATAATGATTTTTCGCAATAGATGTGCTGGCGTTAATTAATAAAAGTTCCAATAAAGCGGCGGTAAAAGCCACGAATGCAATAAAATGTCGCGGAGAATAGCTGTCCTGAATCAATCGCAGGTTTCGTTCGATGCATTTGTGAGTCGATCATTGATGAGACACACAGCATGCATTTGGATCCAGCGCCGCGCGACCGGCGCGACTCTACGTTTGTCAAAATTTGACGATACGTGGCGCATCTCGTGAAAATCGCTTCGGCAGTGGACAAACACGATTTCTCAGTCGGATGACGTATCGAATTTTGAACCAACAGAACTTCCGGCCGCACTTTTGTCCCCGGCGTTCACGGTGCTCTCCTTCGTCGCAACGTCGGCGCATCGGAGGACGCAAACGCTCACCAAAGGCTCTGGCGAAAAAGCCCCGTGGTCCACGCGGTGGCAGCCCTTTTGTCGCGCACAAAAGAGTTGACAAAACATGACAATCACGACGGTCATAAGTCTCATAACTGATGTGGGAGGAGCGGGACAGGCGAGAAAGCCTCTCTTCGAGTCGAAATCCATGGAACTGAACAAATATTATTTTGACAACCGTCTGACGTGGAGAGGCGCAGTCGAGCGTAATCCGTCCTCGGGACTGTCGCTTATTGCGGAATCACGAAAGAATTATATGCGCGTCGCGATTGGACGAATGCCGCGGCGAGGGAATGATCGGAAGCGCTCAGAAGCAATCTGGATGCCATGCCGACGTGACGATCGGAACGCGAACGGGGGGACGCGATAATTATGAAAGTTTTCGCGTCTCCCCGAGGAGTACTCTCTCTGCCACGGGTATAGAGTCGCAACGAAGGCGCTGCCTTCGAAGTGGACACGTTAAAAGGTTTCTTTACGAGGTCGTAACGAGGATCATGCCCCTCGTCGCAGAGCAGCGGGCGTTTCGCGACGCCGCGATCATAAACCGCATAATGTTGCCACAAAAAGACCGTCAGAGCGAGCAATGCTCCCTGCACCCTTGTAGTTCTCACCTCGCGATTTCTCGCGCCCCATTTCGTCACCGCGAACACATTTTTGATACGCAGAATGGGGTAGCCACGCGGCAACAGTGAAATCTCCGAGTTCTTATTGATAACGACCATTTTTTTCTTTTCGGCAGAGTAACGAGATGCGCGGGAGGCCGCGCTGCTTTCAACGCGATGAGGGTAATAACAATAACCATCTGCTGTATCGGATTCGATCGATAATTTTAATATTCCATATAGGATCTAAAGGATACGCTGCGCACATTTCTGTCAAAATCAAGAGTAAAAAATACAGTGTTTGTCGAAAATAAAAAGAGTCATCTAGTGACTAAATGTTAAATACCTTTTTCTAAATCCGTTGTTTTAAATATCCGTTATTATACGGGATATTTTAAATATAATTTTTAGTTGTGCATAAACAAATAACTGAACTTTTGTTCAAATTTTTTGTAATATTAAAGGTAAAAATAAATGTCAGTTAAATATCCTGAGAGTTGAAAATTTCTGCTCGTAGTTGAAACTGAATACAGTTTTTTCTTTGCTGTATTTAATAGAGAATCGGTAGTCTTTGATTTGTCTTGAAGTATGTCTCGAAGGACTAGCATAAAACTTTAGCCTTTTATAATTTTTTCAATTGTGATACAGTTCGTGATATAGTGTGTTACAGTTATTATAGGGTGAATATAAAAAGAACCTTTTTACCTCAAGTATATTCATTTCTCGTAAAAATATTTAAGAGAAATTTCACATTATCCACGTTGTGTTCAATCTTATGTAAAAAATATGTTCTAAGTAATTATACGCTCTAAAAAAAGAATTGCCTACAGAAAGGAGAAAGGTATAAAAAACTAAAAGAAAGTGCAGATCTAGTTTTGCTGGCGGCAAACTTTGTTCTCTTATATATAGGACGTTTTACGGTCTCATTTCTTTAAAAATATCTCTGCAAAAATACCGCCGTGCCTTAACTTTCCACTTCCATTCGGACATAAGTAACGTCTTCGATGTCTACAAATCATTCGTAGCGGGATAACGAACATGAGTAGAAAACTGGAGCTGCACTAGATCTTTACACCTATTAAAAAAACACATAAAAAACACATAAAAGCACCGAAAAAACATAGAAAAAACCGGATAAATTAGTTCAATGAGACGTGTCCGACAAATTGTCGTATGGTTTAACGTTTCGCGGCACAAAAGCGGTCGACTTTCGGACGCGATTCTCGGTCATGCTAACAATAAGATGAAATGAGACCGCCGAGGACCTTAAGAACGCCGCCGCGCCAGTCAAAGAGTCTTCTTGCCGCAATGTATTTTAATTTGCTCGCAGATCCTACGACGTGCGTGTTCCGCGCGCATGAAACGCATAGAAAGTCGCGATCGTCTTTCTCGGAGATCTCTTCTATGAGGTTGTTTTATTGTGATCCTGTATAAGCAGCGCGCACATTCCCCGATGCCACGGGATATCTCCGTATAAGCCGTAAGCCAAACAGGACTAGCCGGTAAACCACTCGAGACGGCCTTATCTGTTTGCGCGAGCGTGGACCGCGCGATACACAGCAGAGATCGGCTGGACTTGGACCGGCTAGCGCGTGCGTCTCTCGAAACAATAATATTGCGACAAGTGAGAGAAGGCTGCGCAATATTTGCGTGTTTGCCCGCGTCAGTCGGCCCGTCTTCAACCTAGCTGAGCAACACGCGCGCCGCACGCCCGCGGCAAACACTTTGAAAATCCATAAACATTTAGAACGTTTGTGAATTCCAAATAGTGTAGCGTAAAATAGACCGAGTGTTCAAGGACGTTATCGCAAAAATAAGCCGGATCCAACAAGAAAGCGGCAAAGAAAGGAATCTTGAACTTTTTGCAAAAGCAGCCATGAAACAATGTGAAGAGTAAAAACATAAAATGTGAACAACAGAGACGTATTAAATATTTATAATTTGACTTCAAAAAAAGCAAAGTTAAAATAGAAAAATTGCATAATTTTTCTCTTTAATATTTTTTAATGTAATTGGAATAAATGGCTTGAGAAATCTTTTTATTCGAAGATAAGAAGAATTTGAAATCAGACCGTAAAAGATGTACAAGGCTAAAACGGCGATAGGTATCGCCGTTGCGTGCAAAATACAATATATAGAGGTTCACTTGACGTCAGCGATCAGGCAGAAATAAAATACCCTGCATCTAAATGGGCTTCGAGCAATTTGCGACAAACTGTACGTTATAATTTTTTTTTATACAAACGCCGAGTTTTTTGCAAGTGATTATAAAAGCGGAATTTTATAGACGAAATATTTATGCTTAACATTTTAAGCTTTAAAGTTAATTTTAATGTTTGATATGGATTTTTAATGCTTTTATTAAGAAAAAATCGAATTTCATTGAATTTAACGTGGATGGACACTGACTTTCTTAAAAAATATTCGCATATTTCTTAAAATATATCTACGTATCTCACATCAAGAAGAATATTTTCACAACTCAAAAATTCACAATTTTCAGGAAAGCGAAAAAACAAAAATGTAATTTAATTTTTTTGAATTGTGAGACTAACGCAATTATAATTACGATATTTTGTTATAATGACATACTGTTTCTTGAAGAAATCTGGTATAATTCTGAAAAGAATTCTTATTTAAGACTTTCAGCACCCCTCGATAGGGTGGTTTTTTGAGATGTATCATTGTTCTTGCAGCTATAGTTATGTTTTTACTAAACTGTATAGGCTTCAAAAGTAGGAAGAATATAAAATAAATTACACTTTTAAAGAGATAATCAATGTGAACTATAAATCAATGTGAATTATAAAATAACTACAAACATAATAAAATAATGAAGTATTAATGAATTATGAAACTTAAAAAAAAACGAAAAGCATAGTAATTATTATTATTAAAAAAGACTGTTAATTATTTAAAAAATTAATTTAATTAATTGAATTAATTAAATTATTAAAAAATAGACTCGTAAAAAGTACGCTAAAATTTTGGAATATGATTGTCTTTGAGAAATTCTCGAATATCAGATTTCTTTTGTTTCCTATAAATAACTTTTTGAAGTACGCTGGTTGTGGTTCTAAATGGGCAGCGGTAAATTTTTAATACTTTTTTGTAATTTTGCTGAGAAAAAGATGTTTTGAAAAAGACTATTTTCTTCTATAGTCTTTTATAATCTTTTATAATCTTAATATCTGTCATTATTACAATCTTATTCTCAGTTGTTTTCAAAAAATTGTTGCCAAGTGAATTTGCTAGAGATACTTACCTTGTAGTAGAAGACTGTCACAAGTCAAAATATTTTCAAGTTGTGACGTTGTTCCAGTAGAAATACCGCAACACTCATTGTATTTATATTCACTTAAGACACTATTCATCCAGCGACCGCGACTTAATCGGTTTGAAAGAATAACGACACTTCTGCTCCCGTGCGGCAAATTTTGCATATAGACTTGTAATACTATTATAGCATGTAGGGAACACCTTAGGCATACTTTTTATAGGCTTGACTCAACATTGAAATTTTTTGTGACAGTATTCTTCTCGGAGTGCGATATAGAGAAAATATAAATTCAGTAGCCTGAGAGTTTTACCTTGATTCTCCACTGTTAGAACTGAGCGAAAATTCGTAAAATGTAATTCTAGCATTTGAAATCTCGTAGCAAACTGAAAGCAAAACTCTGTTTTGTATCCATTATATGCCGTTAACTCTTTAAGCTTCTCTCACGGTATACCGTCAGGTACCGCAGGGTCGAACAAAAACGAAGACATGACTTGTAAAATGCCAAAAGATTATTCGTCATTTTACGGAGAAAAATATAATGGAAAAAATCATACAACAGATCGTCATTAATCATAAAGCAACCTATTTATATTTTCTCGCAGTTATAATTGTTTGAACATTTGGCAAAATATTGATACTTTTTCAAAAAGATTATTTGTTTCGCACTCTGAATATCTTCTTTTTTTCTTTATAAAATATGTTTGCGAAACGTATTTAAAAAATAAGTATCCTTTGAAAAAAATAGCTTGCGTCATAGATTTCAGAGTTTGTAAGGATTCAATGAGAATGCATTTTTGGAAGTGTATTTTAAAGACTTTTTCTTTCCAAGAGGTAGTACATTAGTCACAGGTCACAGGAAGAAGCAAAATCTGTCAAAACATCTGTCAAATAAATGTAACATCTGTATATTTTTTAAAGCAAAAATTAGCGAAATAAATTCTTACGACACTAAATTCAACGCTACCACATATAAAGAGAACTCATCACACGTGCGGGAACCCGAAACTCACGACCTTTTCATGCTCACGAGTAGAACGATGAGATTTTCGGTATTTACGTAATCGATGCCACTCTCGCACAAAAGCAGACGACGATTCTTCCGAAGATGTAGGAACGGACCACTGCAAGGTCCAAGCTTACCAGCCTGAATTGCGGGAATGGTCAAGCGAATCCGATATATGGGTTGAGTAACATTATATTTGTTAATTGTGAAACACAACACCGGACGGTTGCGTAGAATTTTACCTACTCGTGGGAAGTCGGGTCACGATTCTCGAGGATTCCCTAAAAACGGCCCGTAAGTTGTCGACCGTCCCCGTACTTGTCAAGATCGAAGATACTGTCATATTCAGTCGCGAATGAGAGCATTTAATACCACGACAACTCGAAAACATATAATGTGATAAAAGGCTTAAGCTAGGTATCAATTTTCTGACTGGAATGTGAAAGAGAGTGATGGAAGAAGAAAAGCTAGATAGAATAAAATGAATCATACTCGAACGTGCGATTCGATCAGAATTTTACAAATTTATTCATATAAATTTCAATTTTAACGTTTGAAGTAGTATAGCATTAATATAACATATTATAAAACACGAATTTCTGTATTTTTATTAAATTAAATTAAATATTTAACATATGTTTATACATAATTGATAATAAAAATAAAATAAATTATATAATTTATGTAATTGTATATTGATTTTGCAATGCGTATTTTAAGAATCACTCGTAAGCATACACAAGAAGAAAATATATTATCTATGTGTGCGGCCTTTACGACGCGACAGAAAGGTATCGCCGAATGGACGAAAGGGAATTACGTTTTGAAAATTATCGGAAAATACCTGAAAGGCCCCTGCCCATTCCGAACGTTAAGCCTAATTTCATCCCCCGCGCCCTTCTCCCTCTTTTCCTCCCGATATCTAGATAGTATTTCATCTTCGGCAAATCCCTCGAACAGGTAAAAATAGGGGTGAAGCGCGCGGTTCAGGGGATGTTCCCACGCTACGGCTTGCAAAACACCGATCCCGGCATGAGTGATGCGCCACGGACGTGTTATTTTCGTGGAAACTCTTGCGTGTGGACGCCGCCGCGTTCATATCCGGTGGACCGACCGCTGTATTAAATGCTCTCGAAATCCTATTACTGTATAATTTGTTCGCGAGCACACACGCGAAACCGTAATTCAACGCGTCCACGATGGGCAGCACGAAACAATCGCATCAGTATTTAATGCATAAATATTATCACGCTTCCTTCAAACCAGGAAAATTGTAAATTTTGTATACATAAATTAAAATGAAAACGTTTAATTATACTTCGCTTTTTATGGTTTACACGAGAGAACAACATAAATCGTATAATATAATGTAATACAATATAAATAAATAATTACATAAATCATTTTTATTATATGTAAGTCTTTCGATATATTTTACGATCTTACATGAGGCTTTTACGAAATTCCATCCGCGGACACTTTTCCCACGTGCACGGCTATTTGGATACGGGTAAAAGGGATACGTCACCGAACTCCTAACTTCTTTATTCCGCGGCGATTCACCTCGGTCATCCCCTGTCCCGGGCGTTGGAGGCAATAAAAGTTTGGCGTAACCCTTTTCACGTCAGAGCATCTCTCGCGTTAGAGACACGCACAGCCTCTTATGTAAACGACTATTCAAATATCCCGATCCCGGTGCACACCTGTGCAGCTTGGAAATCCGACGAGTCTTTTGAAAAAAGATGCAATTTGGAGAGAAAAGATGGGGAGGGCCGATCATGCGACGTTTACCGGACCTCCACTATGCGTATTTACGGTGGGACCGGCTCGCCCTCACCTCTTTCGTAACTCGCATCGTAACCCCGCATCCTCGATACTCGTCCGGTCCATTTGAATGGATATTATACCGTGGGAGTCTCGCGTCGGGGTTAGCGTTTCGGAAAAGCTTCGTAATTTCTTTCCCAGATTTTCGCAACCGCTTCACCTGCATCGCCGGGCCAGGTAATGGAGAGGTGGACACGCCGCGGATACATTATCCGACTGTGGGAATGCTAGATATTTCACGTTTCATCGTGACTCCCTTTTATACCGGTCTATTTCAAGCCCTACCTTCGCTCACTTTTGAGTATCGCGGAAAAGACGAAGAATGCGCGTTTCTGCACGTCATCCATGCGATTAACAACGTATACTTTATTATGACGAAATACATATTTTTTTTATATAAAATGTAATAAATGATATAAAGCAGTAAAGTGTTATTCAAATGGTTAAACAGAAATGCATCGGAATAGACTTTTGACTTGATCGTCATTGCAAACGTGTGACGGAACCGGAAGATACACTTTTTCCAGATGTTTATTTGTTTTTCGAATATTGTTTTCCGCTCCTAGATCTTGAACATGCTCGACGTCTCGGACACGCGCGTCTCGCCGAAGTGCCATCCCGAATGGGATCGTTTAAGAAGAAAAATCAACCGGACGGTTAAAACACACACATACCCTTAAAAATGAAGAGGAAACCGGACCATCGGTTGAGGACGCAACGCAAAGTTTCACACGCGGCATCATATGACGCCGGACCTGCCTTTCACCCTCCCACGTTCATCCGGCCGTTTTTCCGTCCCAGACGTGTCCAGCCGCGTGTTTTTCTCAGGAAAGGGATGCACTTTAGATCCTCCCCAGAGATCGCGATATGTAAATATATGACACTTTCCCGAAGCCCCAATGAAAAATCTGTTCCACATTTATATTAAATAATCCGTTAATAAAATTAATAAATCAAACTTTAAGAAACATTTTAATTTGCGTATATAAATTATTGACATATGGATCAGCATTACGTTATCGATAACGTGTTAACGGTAATTGTATTACGTATATATATCTCATAGTTATCGTCTCCTTTTCTTCTGAATATTTTTCTTAAAATATTTTCACAATTGAAATGAAAGGATAATGCTTTATAAAAAACGATTGCGCTCTCGAACTGGGCAAGATAGTTCTGTGTGCGCACGATCACGGAAGGGACAAACCGCATTTCGCCCTAAGCAAACAACCACGGAGTCCGCGCTGTGCATTATGCAATCTGATGTAACCGCGCGCTGTGGATCTTTCCATCTAGTTTTTGCTGCTCCTCTTCCGCAGCAGCATCTTAATACTTCCACCGGCGAAATTGCGGATATCCGCTTCCGTATCTCGCTTCGTTTGTTTACCTCAAGCTGAAATTGCGCTATGTTTTGGAATCGACTATTCGCTGAATTGTTTGCCCGAACCAATTCGCATTTGTGATATATTTGAGATATATCCGATCGGACGCTGATTTTTAATATAAAAACAAGATGCCATATACGTGAAGATCGGCGGCAGGAAGCGGCATTGACGAGCGTGAGTTCATTTCTGGGGTGTGGCGATATTTACTTCCGCGTACAAATGAGCTGGTGTTTCTCTTGGGTAATATGTGCCTCCCGAAAAGCATGAAATTTATGTCGAGTGGGTAATAGAAAGAGCTAATTGTAACTTAATCGTTATTCTTGTAACATATGCATATTTACATTTTGTTATTTATATTTGTAATCGTTGGAAAAATACAATGTATAAATCCTCTTTACTTTTTTTACTTAAAAAGAAATCTATGATAACGTATGTACACGCCGTTCTGTTAGGGTTGAGAAACACTGATACACTGATTTGATCGTGGCCGATAAACATGCTCGTTGATTAAGCCTTTCACTAATCTATTCGTTCAAGAAGTGAGCTACAATCGAAAGGGATGCCTAACATCTATTTAATTAGGATATTTAGAAGAGCATAATGAGCCGAGACGCCGCGCTGCGTATCTAATTCACGCAATACGGTATCTGATGCTAATAAAGAGCACAGAGCTAATTTGATCACGTGTTACAAGTTACAAGTGATTAGCATGGTTGCTGATGCATCGAATTGATTTCATCCTACTGAGAATATACAAATTTATATTTTATTATACATATTTCGCTATTATAAATAATAACACACATGTGAATAATTTATGGTCTCTCTATATGGGGACAGAAAAGAATTTAGAGAATATGTAATGCACATTGATTAAAACTGATGTTTACAGAAATTCGTTTCTTTCTTCAATGTTTCACGCAAAAGGATTAGTTGTCTCTAAAAATAAAGTTTAATCTGTAAAAGGGAAAAGGTTTAGCTTAACTAAGGAATTTTTATGTACGAAGAAGCATTCCTTAAGTATTCGCTCTATTGTCTCACCCTTCTACTTTACGAGCCTGACAACGAGTAAAAATGATTATGCTCCTTTTAGGTGTTCGAACAGTCCAAAGTGATAGTATGTTTACAAATTCAGTAGCGATACGTACAGCACTGCCGTCCGTGTTTCCGATACGGTGTATCTTATCCCACATACACACACACAATACAACGCACAACACACACACACACACACACACAAAGCACTTAGGAGACTGGTACACAGGACTAGGAAGATTTTTAGACTCGCATCGAAAGACAATTTAAACAGGCTCTTTTCGTAATTGCGTTATATTTACGATCTGTCTAATGGTATATTCCGACGACAGGTATAATTCGAGATGCACAAAGGCTTGTGCGATGAAAAACATAAAATAAGAAGCGACGTGAAAATTCTGGGCGTTTGAGAAAAATATTTAACTTGTTATTTTGTGTCTTTGAATGTCAATGTCACATCTGAACAGAGTATAGAAGATATACAGGGTGTTGAAAAAAAAGTGTCCCATATTTTGAGAACAGGTAGTACTCATCAAAATAAGAAGAAAGTATTCAGTAAACATGGGTCCTAAATCAAATACTTGTTGAGATATGGACTAATCTTTATTATTATATAATACTATACGAAGTGTTCTATATATCTATATGGTTCCCATTCATTGTCACATATTTTAAATAAAAAAATACACATTCCTGCAATGTTTGTACGATATGGGTGTTAAATACACCAAGGTATTTAAATGATAAACATTGCCCTCTTCTTATATTAGTTGTGTTATTTTTGCAGTGCATAAGGTTTGACCGTTAGTCATTATCAGGTATCGACGACATACAAAAATTGTAGGAATTTGCATTTTTTTATTTAAAATGTGTGACAATGAATGGAAACCACACATAGAACACCTCCTATAGTATATAATAAAGATTAGTCCATATCTCAACAGCTATTTGATTTAGGACCCGTGTTTACTGGACATTTTCTTCTTATTTTGATGAGTATTACCTGCTCTCAAACTTGGACACTTTTTTTTTAAACACCCTGTATATGTATACACACGCGATACTAAATTTTGTACATCCTTTTTGACCAAAATTATATTATTCGATTATTTCTGTATTTTAACTTACCCTGCGCTTTCACGAAAGTAATTTAACGGAAGCATATGAAGAAGGATTCGATTTTGATATCCGTATGCCATTAATGACGGCACGTGCCGTCATTATGTGTCGAGAGATTAAGTAGAACGGCGAGAGCAAAGATATAATGTGACAGGTTACAAGAGAAATAGAGCAAGAGGAAGAGAGAAAGAGAGAGGATAATCATAAAGGAGAGGCAGCTGAGTTAACCTTCACCTGTCCCCTTAGCTCTGACGCGACAGACGACGTTTCTCGAAAATATTGTCGAACATCGATAACTTGAGATCTATCTAACAAAGATATCGTAGGACTACAAATACCAAGTGTGGTAATCTTATCGTATTGTTGATTCATCGTTCTATTCGTTCTCAACATTGCATTTTTGAATAGTATTGCATTTTCGATAAAGATGAAATTCTCAGACTATTCCAAGATGGATTGTGTTTCTTTTACCTTTTTTTTTTTTACAAAAACTGTCACGTGTCATATCGATAACGCAAAGTGGCTATATCTTTATAGATAGCCTTTGATGTATATTCCGTTGTTAAAATTTACTTTGTAGAAAATGTTAAATGTACATATACCACTAATAATACATACATTATTAGTTGCTACTGAACTAATTATAAGAATATGCTGATAGTGGTGTACGCGTTTAATTTGTTATAAAGAAAAAGTCCAAGTTCCAAGTATCTATATACTAAGTCAGTATAGATAGGCACGGAATTGTTTTTTAGATATTATTTGTGAAATATTGATTATATGATTTTTCAATTCCAGAGAATATTTTTTATAATATATTGTTATTTTAATTATTATCTTCGCTTTTAGCACGTCCCTCGCAAATGAGAGGCCACGTTTCGTGAGGCACTATCATTTAACATTTTATCAACGCGTCAGTTCGCTACCGCGGGCTCCATCCATCGCCTAATTAGCCGCGTTATCCCAATGACACGTGCCGTGGACATTTGGAGCCGGACTGCACATCTGCGAAACTAAGACAATAGATAGCCGGTTGCAGCTGCTTGAAAAAGCGGGTCGGCTGCAATGAGAGAGCGGGAGAGAGGGCAGAGATAGACGACGAATCTATTTCATTAGTTTGCACCCCTCGCCGTCCGCCAGTTAAAGCGGACACTTCGATTACCTTCGACCGTTTTCGTAAAATTTATGTCTGTCTCTCCGCGAGCAATTTTAGGCCCCGATCCCTCCACGACCTAATCTTCTCGTTCCGCTCTCGTTTTCGGGGTACGGGATACGGCACGCGTCTGCTGCAACCGAATCATGGAAACCGCATCATTCGGTAATCGTCAACACCGCAATATTATAAGTTTATAAGTGATTCAACAACATCTCTCTCTGAAACTGAAACAGCGACATTTAACTAGCTTTGACTTTTGACAATTAAAAAAAATGAAAATATTCAAATGAGGAAGATATTAGAAGATATATATATATATATATGAAGATAGGGGTAAACACAGTACAATTGTTGGCCACTCTACAATAATTGGCCACATCTTAAAAAATTAAAGATTATAAGGAAATACTATTAAAATGGTTTTAATTATAAAAAAATAATAATTATAATATTTTTTGTATTTATAATTAAAAACATATTAATAGTTTTTAATTTTATTTTCTTTATAATCTTTAATTTTTTAAGATGTGGCCAGTCATTGTAGAGTGGCCAACAACTGTACTGTTTACCCCTATTAGTACTTCTGATTCTTTCCTTTTTTCTTTGCGGCTCGACGTACGATACGATTCTTACGGGATTTCTACCGCGCCTCCCCCTTTGTCGCCGGATTGCGTTTTAAGATGGCGATCGTTATCAAGGCTCAATACCACTCGACGTGCGTCAAATTATATCGGTTAACACGGTCTCGAACGGGGGGCGACACGATTGGCTCACCCGTAAAGATTCCAATCTCTCGGCCGTAACGAGTTGCGACATGCCTCGTTGCCTCTTCACACTCTTCAATCCTTTGCCGTCGATCCAATATAGCGCGCGAGAGGATTCTCCACTCTTCACTCTCGTCGCCCGGATCCGCGCTCTCTTCAAAAGCTAGTGGGTCGTACGATCGACGTGCGGGACGTGCCTATAAGTCCGACATGCCGCGGCCATTGTGCGACAGCTTACGCTGTCGTTCAGGCGAACTTAACTCGCGATGCGATAGATAGATCGGGAATTATACAATACACAGTTGCCTATACGTCTGTTTATTGAATCAAAATATAGGAGAATGCACGTATGCTTAAACCGACGATGAAGAGCGCATATTGTGATATGTCAAACGTACGTGAATAAAAGCGACGTAATCGTGCATTCATATACAACTGTGAAATCTCTCTCTCTCTACGTGGAATCCAACACCGAATCCTCAACGGAGAAAAAAAATCGTCCTTTCGTCTAACATTTCCGGAAATCTTTTCTCCGGAACGTCCTCAGATCTATTTGCTCGCGGTAGCCAGCTCGCTGCGTGTAGTTTTCTTATTGGACCCACTCCCAATGGAGACGCTCTGCTAATTCCACTGAGTCGGATTTTCCTAGCAGATAGAGATCTGTGTGCCATGAACGCGAATGGGAGGATCTCCAGACGCAGCGCAGGTCGCAGTCTCGTATTATATTGCGTCACATTCTTACATCCTTGCCTCGCGCAACGTACCTGCCTCTGCTCGCTTTAGATTACGTCCGAGTCCAAGATTTCGCGATAAACAGGGTAAGTACCTGCACCGTCGCGTCGTCGGATAATCCATCCATTAGTCGCCACGTCGCGATTACGACATATTTCTATTTATCTCATGGAACTTTTCCTGGTCGTCGGCGTTTTGTCTCGTTTTGTTTTCCGCGAAGATTATTTTTTTAAATAGATTTTCAGTCTTTTCGGCACGATCAACCGCGCGACCTTTTATCCATACAAACATTTGCCCGATAACCGTGGACTGCGCACGAAATGTCCCGAACGTGTCTTCCAGCAATGTCCTAACGCGGAGGGTGCGCGTTTAAAGTTCTCTCCGTCCGTAGACAAATATTACATGGAAAAGCCCTTTTTGCCGGCATATCTGGGAAAGATCACGTCTCGATAAGCCCGAAGTGGCAAAGATTCACACCTATCTCGATGTATCACTTTACGAAACGGCCGAGTAGAATAGCAGGACGAGAATGGTGGAAATAAAATTTTCACGTAGTATATATTATATTTGCATATTTGTGTATATATTTATTGTAATATTAATATAGTGATCGGATAAATCTTGACCTTTATCTCAACAGAGAAGCGATATTGACATTTATTAATACATCCTGCTTAAGACCAGCTTACTTAATAAATTTATTTCGGACTTTTATAGCTTCTTATTTTTAACCATATTTAATTATACAATTAATTTAGAAGAAATGACATTTACGGTCTGAGCTGGATCTTGGTAGCCTAATAATATTTCTGTGTATTTCCAAGTAACAGAAATTTCCAACCTAGTAAACTGCGTGCCGATTGTTTGTCAGCTTTTTAAAACACAGCTTGGAACAGTAAAATCCCTCCTACTTATATCGATAACAGGTTTGCAAAATTTGTCTTTTTTTCTGCGGTAATGCTACGTATACACTGCGACACCTAGAGCGAACACTTGTGTCTAGAACTAGTCTTTACCGTCCACACATACTACAATATTTGAGGATAGAATAGTGTACACTTGTGTTGGGTCTAGATGTTGGCAAAAAGTGTCGCGTCTGTCTACACCTCTCTACGCTTTGGCTAATTGGGAGTTCACTCAGCTGGTGTTCCGCCATTCATTAAAAAGACAAAATACATTAATTAGTTTAATCCGAGAACGGACGCTGGGGCTACTTAAACACCCCAGTGTCGAAAAAATAAAGCTCACGTCACAATAATTTTAATGTGCTTCTTTCATTTTTTTTAAATTCGTTTTTTTGTTTTTTCTTATTTTTTTTCGGAAAATGTTATGGGTAAATCTATATACATATTGTTCTCAAATACTGATAAATTATAGAACAATCCAAAATATGCAATATGTAATTAATAACAATGATTTTTAATTAGGATATAAAAGTGTCGGGTGACCGTTTATGCAAAAAAATAAATGAGACGCCCGTTCTCGGGTTAAAAATAAAATTCAAAAGTATAGATTGCAGTGTAAATTGTCCACATTTATTTTATTTGCAAATCTCTAATCTCTACTATTATATAAAGAGAGAAAGTTTGTTTGATTGTCTGTTTGTTCACGAACTACTCATTCATTAATGGACGAAATGTTAAAGAATTGTATATGAAATAGGGGTAGAAATTTCCGAGCATGGCTACCATGGGGTTCGATTTTATGTTTTACGACGATCGAAAAAAAAATTTTTTAACAACTTTTTTTAAATTGGTGCAAAAATTTTTCTAATTTTTCGGGGATTGCGACGATGGGTTTAATTTATACTCGAGCTGTAGCAGGGGAACAGTAAACATGATCGTTTTAGAAATTGGCCCGAAATGTGCATCTTTTTGCGATCATTGCATTAATGAACCGATTTTATTGCTTCGATCGAAGTAGGAAAATAAAAAACATCATATATCCAGAAGTGTTATAAATAAATACAAAAGTAAAAAAATAAGACTAAAAAAATAAGAATAAAAAAATAGGGACCGTGGGCGAAGCCGCGGGGCTGGCTATAATTTATTTATATTTTTACGGTTATTTTTTTACGGTTTCCACGTATTTGTCTTTACACAACATATGTGTATAAATATATAAAGTCTACTTTTACGAATTGATAAATATTCAATCATTCACAAAATGGAAAATGCAATCTAAAGCCGTATGTTTTGAATTTTATAATCAGCCGGTGAGACTGATTGTCCCACAGATGCGGGAGTCCTTCCAAAAGGGAAATTAAAAGTTTTGTTTTATCTTAGTCCACAGTCAAACTTCAACATCGTCACGACACTCACTAAAAAATTCCGAAAGGTTTAAAATATATGCTAGAGCACTCCGCGAGACTCGTTTCGATATGTCCACACGTGAGTTGCATGCAGAGACACTCGAGACACGTATTGAAACTCGGTCTAGCGATACCGGTCTCAAGCGCTATACACACGTCGATACTTACAATTAGTGTATACACTCGATCTAGACATAAAAATGTCGCCGTGTGTACGTAGCATAACGACAGTGTCGTTATTTTGTTGCGCAGATATACTATATGGTAAAAAAAGCTGCGCAACGGCAATATAATAATAACGTTACTGTTGTTAGAGTTATAGAATAGGACTACTGAAAAAAAAGAGTAGTTTCATATAGGTTTTTGTGCGCTGAACCCGAATCCGCAAGCAAAAGTGTCCTATCACGTCAGGTTTACGAGAAAAATAGGGTTAACGCCCTTCAAAAATGCCTTTTTGACCTTTTTAGAAGATTTATAACTGACGAACTCGACGTGCAAAAGACTTTTAAAATGGCTCAAATAAAAGCTTGAACATTGTATTTTAGTATGAAAATGTCAAATCTTTTACCACAGGCATCATCGAACCTTGTTTTTAAAGGTTTTGGTTTACGTTCTCACGATAAAGTACGACGATTGTTTTATTCTGAACCTCTGCAAGACCATTGCATATAGTAAAAATTTCACAATACAATGTATGTATCTTGCATAATTTTTTTTGTACAGTTGAATTACGTAGTTAGTTTTTAAAAAAAAATTGTTATTTTCAAAAATTGTTTAAACAATTATTATTTATACAAATAAAAAAACATTTTTTTTAAAAAGAGCACCTTTAATCTTATGTATTAAATCCATTATTAAAATTTTTACTATTTGTAATGGTTTTGCAACAGGTCCAGAATAGAATAGCAATCGTACTTTATCGTACACCAATCTTTAAATAAAAACAAAACATGTCTGAGGTTTGATAGTACATACCTGCGGTAAAACGACAAAAAATGAACGTCTCTTGTCTCTTTCAGGTGGCATAATATTGTGTATTTAATTATATTAATTATATTAAATATAACTGAAATATTTCGATGTATTTTATGTAAATGTTCTTTCATGTAACGTTGTAAAAACGACACCGGGCTCTATAACTTACTTCGGTTTTGATTCTTGCGGCATTGTCACGGCATTCTAACGGAATACGTCTTTTATTCGCAAACTGGAAAGAGTTTAACCGGTGGGACGCAATAATTCATGACATTCTATATGGTCAGTGTGGACCCACCTAAAAGGGCTATTTTTATGGGTTGCAGCTGATGTCTTTGACCATGCGGTCCTGTTTTTTTTCATCTTGTAAGATTAAAATTTACTGCCAATGATCAGTAGATCCCTATTGAAATGTGTTTTTCACTTAAGTATGATGTCCCTTAAGTCAACCGACAAAAGTATTATTTGTATTATTATTAATATACTCATACAAAATTTTAAAATTGTGACGATTATAAAATTGCTGCATTCAATCAATCAATTAGCAACCTTCTAAAAATATATTAATTATTTAATAATAAACAATAAATACTTATATTATAATATATTTTATATATTATGATATAAAATAAAATATATCTTCTTATGAATAAAAATGTTTGACCGCGATTTTGTACTAGGATACAACGATCCCTAAAGATATCGCCGTGTTTATATTGACTAAGTATGAAACTTGTCGCATGGATGAATATCAATAAAACAGTCGCAATCCCTTGTAATCCTTCCAAAGAGTCGTCGCCGCGTCCTGTCGCCACACGTATGCCCCAAGGAAACCCTTTCACGCGGTCGAGCGCTCTTTCTTCGAATCGTCAACGAAACGAATCAACGAGACTTTCATTGCAACCCCTACAGCTACCTCCCGACCGCGTCTATTATTGCCGATGTAATCGAGTCGGAAGAAAAGATTGCCCCGCAACCCCTTTGAATTTCCACCGGATCGGTGGAGTCCGGGTAGGCGAGGAAGAATCGTGTTTTGGCAGGCCGTGATAATGTCGGTGCAGGAGTTTTCTTTTGACGAGCTACCGTAGGTAGCGCTAATGGAAGCTAGCGTGACATTCGAAGGTGGTAGCACGTGAAACGCGATCAGGATTTAACCCCCCGTCCGCCACCCCCGGAACCCCTCAACCTCCCGTCAGCGTCGCTTCTGGATTTATCCTTAATCCGCCTACGCCGAGTGGACACCGCCACCAGGACACAGCATCCAAGATCTCTCTCTCTCTCTCTCTCTCTCTCTCTCTCTCTCTCTCTCTCTCTCTCTCTCTCTCTCTCTCTCTCTCTCTCTCTCTCTCTCTCTCTCTCTCTCTCTCTCTCACTCTTTTTCTTGTTGCTCCGGTTCGCTTGCTACTCTCTCACACTATATACATATGACTCTCCCGAAGAGATACGCGGAGGCATCGTCATTTTCGTCACGTGTCGTTACCTGACGCGCGATCAAGTTTCTTGATGGTCATCCCCGGCGCCGCGCTCCTCTTGATTGCCGAAATGTTGGAGGAATCGAAGTGCGAATGGTGCAAATATCTGACGAGAATAAGCTAAAAGCCTTTGTACTATGCCAGTTAATCTCCTAATCCAATACCTGGTCAAGAGCGGTTTTAATTATTCGCGATAAATTAACAGCAGTATTAAACATGGTTTTTCTGAGTTTGTCGAGTATATCATATGTGTTCGAGAACGGGTACCTACTATTGTGACTTTTCCTCGTGGAATCGACTTCCTGTACTTCTTACATCATATGGTACATTAGCCGCCACCGCATGCCGTTTCCTTCTTCAAAAATAACATCTCAGAAATCGTTATGCACCGTAAAGCGTATTTCCCTTCATGTTCTTAATCTGATCTTCTATCGCCGAAATATTCAAGATGTTTCATTTCGGATTTAATGGTTGTATATATGTCACAATAAACAAAAAATAAGGCAAATGTGAGCTACGCACGTTAATCGGATGACGGTTAATATTAAAAATTAATACAAAACTGTAGCAAACGTTTCGGCCCCTATTTATAATATATATGTATAGCAGAAAAATTATGCATTACACAGGGTGATTCAGATATACTTGTATAAACTTTGGGAGTGAGTTCTCCACACATAAACAAAAAAAGATGTCATATACACATATGTACGAAAATGCCTGTGGTTTATAAGTTATAAACGAAAGATTACATTTCAGGTTTGCACATTCGCCTGACCTAAATCCATTCGATTTTTATCTTAAAAGCTCTTTATGCAACTAAAATTGCAAATAAAGAGATGCTTCACCAACGCATCGTAGATGCCTGCGAAACCATCCGCAACAATCATAGGATCTTTGGAAGGATGTGACAGTCCAATCTGACGCGTCCATGTGTTCACTGAAGCAGGTGGAGGACATTTTGAGCATTTGTTATAAATTATAAGTAAATAAACAAATAAACTAAAGATGTATTACATTGGTCATGTATCATTGTAGATGTATTTTGTCAGTTTTTGTCGAAAGTAATCTTTCAATTATAACTCATAAACTAGGCATATTCTAAACATATGTGTATATGACATTTTTTTCTTGTTTATGTGTGGAGAACTTACCCGCAAAAGTTTGTGCGAGTATTTCTGAATCACCCTGTATATGTTACAGACCTTACAGCAAATCTGTTAATATAATGCGTAATTTTTCTGCTATACTTATATATTATATTATCAATATGTATGTGCATGCATTGACATAAGTGTAGGTATAGGGGAGACCGGGGCGAAGTCGTCACTACAATTATCTCGAAATCTATATGTTGTGTGAACTCGCCATTAATATTGTAAACGCTACTTGTGGTGCCCACGTGATCAACGAAGTTTAGTGAGATTATACGCCATGTCGTGATTTTCATTAAGGCAAACGTGTTTTCGGAGGTCGAAAGTGAAATTTTTTGTGCGTCGAAAATTTGTAATATCTTAAATATTATTGTGTCTCCGAATCTCGAGATAAGTGCTTCTGAAGAGTAATGCATGCTGAACACGAATCCAGTGAAAATTTTTTATTTTCGTTAATTTCTAATATTTTATGAGCAATTAAACTTAAAATCTGTGTCCGGGGCGAAGTCGTCAACAAGCCATATCATGGAGGCTTCGGGCGAAAATCAAAGTCAAAGAAGTAGCAATGGTCGGATTCCGGCGAGGACTTGGATAATATATGCTATGTGTGTGCTCAGAGATGACAGAATAGAGCTGACGAGAAACAGTGCATTTCGTGCGAGCGTAGGGCACATAAGTGTGTGCGCTTTTCTTGTAATTATTTTCTGCCATTGTGTTTTTAATTAATGTTTCCATTTTTCTATAAAAAAATAATTAATAAAATGTATCCTATCATTTTTCATGATTGGAATTATAAACTTTTATTTAAAATCTAGTCTAAGGATGAATTGACGACTCCGCCCCGGTAATTTTGACATTTCAATTTTTGCACCTTTGTCGTTTTTACTCTATACCGGTTGAACAAAGCGACGTAGACCAAAAATGCCCTTACAAATTTTGTAGCCAAGGGTTTATTCTTTACAACGGTATACGACTTTTTACTAAAATTATTTGTTTCGTTGTTAAAAATCGGCACCGAAAAAATAGTGACGATTTCGCCCCGGTCTCCCCTACATTTACTGAATTAACACATTTGCTGTAACACATATGTCTTATATCTTTATTATATTTTTAAATATATATTATTGTGTATCTTATTAACATTATTATATCTAACCGAATAGTAACATTTACTTCGCCAGTGAATAATTAACAGTAAAGACTTTTTAATCGATCCTACTGACTATCATTTTTTAATCGTATGACAATACGACTATTAGTTTTGGTCAATTAATCATTAAGACGTTTCGAACATGGATTTTGGTCCTTCTAAGTTGATGTAATTTTGATGCTTATATATATAATGGTTAAAACGTCTTGACGCATAATTGACCAAAATTAATGGTCGTATTGTCATGACGATTAAAAAATAATAGTTAGTAGGGTCGATTAAAAAAATCTTTACTGTTATTATATCTAATTATTATATTTTATTAACATTATATCTTCAGAAATTGAAAATGTATAAAAATATCATCGTGAGAAAAACTTCTGTTCCGAAAAAAACTAATATTCTTCCAAATAATTATGACAAAATAGTCTCCTATTCGTATTATACTAAATATCTCGCGCTTGACAAAGGCCTTACCTTGTTTAACGTCAGTCAGAGATTTCTGATGTCTATCAGCCAATCTTCTGGGCAACGAAATTTCTGCAGCATTTTACACGAATTTTACTATCTGCCAGAGACGACCGACACGACGGTAGCGATAGGACTAACCAAGGAAACTTTGTCTGCAACTCTGATTTATAGATGAGCACGGAAAAGCTATTGTGTAACCCTAAAACCTGAAAGATCGTTGGAGTTCGATGTCCAACGGTCACCCCCCAATGGGATTCAGTATGCAGTCCAGATCTATTCCGCAATAACGAGCCATTTAACTCCCATTGTCGTACGTTACAATCGTACTAAAATTTCTCGAAGACTCAGTTTTGAAAAAAGGCTTTACCCTCATTTTTAACTCAGCGCGAGGTCTAATTTTTCACGACTTTACGTGGGAAAAGGATTATGTTACATTATAAGTCGTTTCCGTTGATGGCACCGCAGAACTGCTTTTTCATCATTATTAGTTTTACCTGCGTTCCAGGCAACAAAATGTTAATTTTAACATTAAATTAGAAGTGTAATAGCAAACACAGGCATATCTACGCATCGTTACTTTTCGTCGATCCGGCAGTAAATTCCGCTAGATAAAATGTCTGTCTCATAAATGTTTCATGAGATCACAAATAATTATGCTGATATTCATGTTTGAACTCGCCCAACTGTTCGTCGTTGATGGGATGGTCGATCTTAAAGACGAGCCAGTTATGCATGCGTACGTGAACGCGCAAATAGTAATACGATCAATAATATTTACAGAGAAAAGTAGGAAAATAACATCAATACGTGGAAGATGGCTGAAGTAGTGACATTAATTTCGGAGAAGTGATCGAGGAAAATTATTTTCGCCAATTTTAATTAGTTCGTCCAATTAGTGATACAACGAAAGCGTTTTGTCCATGGCGATTTAAAATTCTAAAGCATCACTGAAAGTCTTGAATATTCGTTTTTTTCCCGATGCCTGAAAACGGATGGCACCGCCGCACGACGTAAAGATCGAAGCGTGGCCGGAGTGCATACGAGTTATGGTCTGCATCGTAACATCTGCCACGGTGGCTAACAGTCTGACAGTCCGACCGCATTTGCGCAACTGTCGCGTCGGCGCTTAGGTCACGAGACAGGAAAACCATTTAGATTCCCGATGATAATTACCGATGATCGATGCTGATAATAATATATATATTTACGACTCGGACATTGCAACTCCGTGACATATGACGCTTTCTTCGCCGATTACGTGATACAATAGAAACGAGACGTAATAGAGCGCATCGGGATTTTTCGAATACTTTTTATGCAAATAATCTCGGCAATCTCTCTCCGTTGGATTTATTTTGTTTATTCCTCGCGACCCACATGCCTATATCATTCTTCAATTTCGACGAGAAAGAAAGCGTGGGGTGGTTATAAGATCTCGCGGCAAGAGAAGGGCTGAAAATGTACGACGGGTGTCTAATGGTGTCATTTGAGATCATAATGGACAGTGTCCGAGAATAAAGGCTTATTTTTACCGCTAAGAGACGCGTAGCGACGAACTCGCGTTATAACGCGCAATAAGAAATAAAGGCAGCTTCTATATCGTACAGTTGTGAACATCGGCTACGGCTATTTTTTTTCTCTCTCTTCCTCTTTCGCGCCGGAGAAAAATCGGCGCCTCGGCGCTGCGGGCCGAACGTCGACGGCGCGAAACGCGGTCTGCGCAACCCCGACAAGTGGTCTCCATTTCCATACGTTCACCGCGGCGCACCGCGGTCGAATGTTTTCCCTTCAAGTATGGTTTCCATCACGGCGAAACGTGCGAGGATAAAGATATGTCCTGACTTCCTGCGCGCCCCGAGGCTTATAACCAACCCGCTTCCTCCGCGTACGGCCCGAGTCCTTTGGCACTGCCCCGTGTTTCCCTCGGACACTTTCCTTCCTTTCCTCCTTTTCCTCTCTATTTTTTTGTCTTCCTCAAACTGTCGTCAAAGAAATTAGACCTGCGTCGAATTTCGACCATACGAACATCCGGTGGCTACGAAGAGTTACGCCTCTTCGACCAGCTTGCCCATGCAGCCTCGTAGTTACGACATCCCGTTCGATATCGATGAGTATAAAAGATGAATATTGTATAAAAATCGCCGGCAAAAGAACCGCTTGGCTAATTTAAGCTTAAGTTTAAGCACTAATTTAATCAGCCTATTTTCTTTTAATGAAGTAGGTCACGTACGTGTTTATCATCACGCTCGAGAAGCTAAGTAACTTATCACCTTACGGATATCAATTTTCAGATAGTCTTTTCACAGGAGTCGCGTACCTGTCCTATGGAAACGCACAATCGAGCTCCTTCGCCGGAAGACTCGTCTTACGATTTTTCGCGCTAAGGCGATGATATTTCACCAGGGCGGTTGAATAGCCGTTGGCTCCCGTCGTAAATGTAAAGATCAAGTGAGCGAGATTGTCTCCTTTTGCCTTCGCCTCGCAAATTCTCACTCTAATCTGTGAGTAATTGTCCCGGCACAAAGGCGAAAACGGTGCCGAGGCTCGGCGACCTGCCCGCCCTCCCGACAACGTGCCTTTTCCTTTCAATGCATTTTTTTTACTTTGGCGATGAGCTCTGACACCCACGCCAACGATTAATCTTCAATTATAGCGCCGCTGACAGCCACACTCGTAACACTTTTATGACTAGCCAGGAACGCACGGGAATCCAGAACTACGTGCGGTAACATATGAGATTTTTCCGGATGAGAGCAGAATTGGTGGCGTTGCACACCTTTAGTACGATGCCATTTTTAAAATTCCTTCGCGTAGAATAGTCGACTTTTGGTAGAAATATTTAGTTGATACAAGTTTATATTACAATTATAGGTAATTATTTACCTTATTTAGGTAATAATTGGTAAATATTTACTTTTAAAGGAACACCTCAGAACAACTCTGACTTTGACATGTATTGTCAAACACATGCTGCTAAACAACTTTCGCTATAAAAAAGCCGGCGGCAATTGTTTAAACTTTAAACTTTAAACAAAAGTTATAAATTAAATAATAATACACACAGCCATAGCTGCTTAGAACATAAGATTGCGTACGTTTCCGCAAAAGTTTTCACATTCTTTTTTACTAATCGGACGATGAGAAAGATCTTTTTGTATATTTAGTGACTGCTTAGGCGGGGAAAAGCCCAAGGGAAAGAGTCTCTCCCTTGTTTCTCTCCCTCCCCCGAAAAAAAACTGACCTAACTCAAACTTAATCTTAATTTTAATTTAGAAATAGGTATAGGTTTATTAGGGGTATGGGTAGATTAGTTTTTGGAGGTTCAAGGGAAGGGATGGAGTCCCTCTCCCATTCACGCGTTTTTTCCAATGTTACTCTCAGTCATAATCCCAAAATATATATACAAAGATCAGAGAAATTTAGATTAAACAATTGCTTTTGTTTAAACAATTGCTTTTTTATAGCGGAAGTTGTTTAACAGCATGAGTTTGATAATATATGTCAAAGTCAAAATCATTCTGAGATGTTCCTTTTAAGGTAAATATATTTATCTTTATACTTAATTAGTTAATTAATTTTAATACAATTTTACATTATAATTTTAATTAATTTAATTAATACATTTATAATTTACAAATAATTTTGTATTGTTATAAATGTATTAATTAAAGTAAGGGGTTAGGCCACCTTGGATGGGTCAAAATCACTGTCATTTTCGGAATTTTTTTTTGAAGATATAACAAAATAAATACAAAATTGAAAATAAGGCATTTATTAAGTAACTCTTTAAGGAAAAAAAACATTTGTTTTATAATTTTTTAAATACAATGGCGACGCTAAAGTCGAGACACTGAAAGCCCTTTTTGACTGACGGTGGGCAGTCTCACGGCTATAGCATTGGACCTAAAACAAAAAATCAAAAATTTTTATTATCTAAATACCAGAAACTGACGAAGTACATTTGAATATTTTGAAATATTCATTTTTGTGGAAATGGTAAATACTTGAAAAAAAATTTTCATTTTGTTGCCTAAAAGTTTCGTGGAAAAGTGTTAATTGTAAAAAAAAGTTTTTAATATATCGCAAAATCCATATGTACTTCTTCAGTTTCTAGTATCTAGATAATAAACATTTTTTAATTTTTGTTTTAGGTCCAATACAGTAGCCGTGAGACTGCCCACCGTCGGTTTCCAGAGTCTCGGCTTTAGCGCCGTCATTTTATTTAAAATATTTGAAAATAAATATTTTTTTTTCCTTAAAGAGTTGCTTAATAAATGTCTTATTTTTAATTTTCCATTTATTTTGTTATGTCTTCAAAAAAAATTCCCGAAATTTTGGCCCGTTCAAGGTGGTCTAACCCCTTAATTAAAATTATAATGTAAAATTCTATTAAAACCTTCTAATTAAGTATAAAGGTCATGGCCCTACCAGAGGTCATGGCCCTTTCACCTTAGCGATGCTACACATTCCTCAAGACTGCTTTTTCGACATGACGCGATAAAAGATGGCGACCCTGTTAAGGGAAGGGTATTATTTCGGGCCTGCCTTTAACAAAAAGTCCTTCGGGGCTCCAGAGACGATCGGGTCACGGATGATCGAAGGATCGCGGAGCAGGTATTGGTTTTTCGAGAAGGTGTCATTTGTATCGAGCGAAAATATGTGGCAACCGACGCGAGGATATTGATGTGCATCAGGAGGGGTTGTCATTGTTGCGCGCCACCCCCTCGAGGCACGCTCATCCGGCGCGGCCCGGAGCCCTCCCCGTTCCTTCTCGCGGGAACGAAAGAACTGCACTTGATATATTGGAACTTTTGTACCCTCTCTGAACGTAGTTCCACGCAACAGCAGCCGGCGTATCCTTTTATATACGCTCCGAAGGATCGCGATCGCCCGGATAACTCACCTGCCCACCCCCGATCCTCAAGGAAGTCGCTTCGCCAAAAAGCTCAACAGCGAATTAAGTTTACATCGTAAAAAGTGTGACTGCGCTCCTCGGCGTGTGTCGTTTCTTCTTTTTTTTTTTTCTAAAAATGAAATGGCGGCAATTTTAAAGACGTACGTGAGGTACTATTAACTGAAATTCAGTAGCGCGATCTATATAGAATACGGAATAGGATTCAAGAGAGAATAGTCATTGGACAGACCACCGCGGTAGTTCCCGCTTTGGCAAATGAAGCCCACATCTATTTTTCCTCTTCAGATTAATTTCGTCTTCGCTTTATGTTCGGCAGTCGGCAAAGAGATAGAGACAATAGCGAAAAAGATCGCCACGTGACTAGTCGGAATGCCGACGCGTGAAAAATAAAGAAGGAAAGGTAGGCGAACTAGGGCACGATGAGAGAACTGTAAATCATTTCCAAGATCATTACGGCTTGTTCTGGCTCACTCCTCCCGTGCGTTATGGTGGCGGCGTTCGATGAAACGAAGGCAACGGCGGTTTTTGCGACGAGTGCTTTAACGCCGGCATAAAACGCATCGTTAACTCTCGAGAGAAAGGGACCAAAGGGAAAGATCGAAGGAAGAGAGAGAGAGAGAGAGAGAGAGAGAGAGAGAGAGAGAGAGAGAGAGAGAGAGAGAGAGAGAGAGAGAGAGAGAGGAAGAGAGAGCGCCACCGCCCTTTCCACACCACACACAGTCTTTACGCGGCGTGGCGCTCACCCACACCCACACTCGCTGGACGCTGGCCTAATAACTCTCGGCGAAAATGATGGATGTTACTTCGGTGGCCGCGGCGTCTCGGGGCGTTATTATGAGGCGGTTTCGCGAGTCGGCGGAAAATCGTGGAGTCATTCGCGAAGCTTAACGGGAGCCGACCTTAACGGAGCCTCACGGCCGACATATGGCGCCCCGCGGCACCCCGCGATGCCGAATATAATTGATCCTCGCTCCTCCCTCGTGGGCATTTCTGCTCAAAAATTATCGCCGCGAAGGGTCTCGTAGGTGTGGAATCGGAGAAGATAATTAATTTCATATAGGCGGTAGCCAGACCGACCAATTTCGTCAACAAAGGCAGTTACAGAGAAGTAGATGAAGTCATCGACCTTTGTTTATTTATTTAATTATTCTAATTTATATTTATCTGATTATTTATGTATATAATCTTCGATCAGTTTCCCAACCGCGATGAATCCATGATGGTTCTTCAAAATTCACCGATTCGTCATCGAAGAGCGTGTTACCTTCCTCGAGTGTGACGATATCTCTCGAAGCTACGAGAGGGGGGAGGGGAGGGGGGAATCGTGACGCATAAAGATTTTGAAAGATTCGACAATACGCGATGCAGCTGGCTCCGGGAGCCGTGTGGGTGCGTGCAGATTCGAGTGAGCGACGTGCGTGACGGGACGGAATAAATAAAAGTACGCGCCTCGAGACTCTTCGCGGCGCGGCGCGAGAGATGCGCATTGTGGCGCGTGCGTGGCGGGATTCACGTGTGCTCGATTCATCGTGTTTTCTTTTTCCTCGAGGAGTTTGCTGAGACTTCTCTTCAATTCGGATCGGTCGATTCGTTGATCCGCGATGAAGGATTGCTTGACTTCGCCGTTAGGAGAAAAGACTAGGGCATTAATATCGTAACGTGAGCTTCAAATCTATCTGCGGTATAGAACTAAAGACAGGAATTAAAATATATCGTAACTAATAAAATTGACGTTAGATTCTCGCACATTTATTTTGTTTGTTTATTATAGCGCATATCTCTTTTTGGAAAAATCAGGTTTCGAAGTTGAATTGTCCATCGAATGCCACTAATATCACGGCTGTCTCGCTTCATCATCGTCTCGATCATTGTTCCGAGTTTAATCGATAATAATTATATCAGTCCACTGAACCTATTCGCAGATCTTGCGGAGACCGATGCGTGTTCTTCTGATGGTGATTATTCACAAGAGAAACTTCGAAAATGACTAGAACACACATCAATAAGCGATGTGATCCAATCTCGGAAGAAGAAAAAAGAAAAGGAAAAGCTTGAGTAAGATCGCTTGAAAGGGTCGAAAATAGGCAATTATATTTCATTCGTCAATAAGGTCGAAAACGTTTTAGATATATTTCAAGTTAAAACGTCTATCGTCAGTGGGTTGTCTGTCAATCACTCGTACAGTACGGTTGTTGGCAGGTAACCAACCTAATGGAAACCAATCAACGGATTAGCGTGAAAGTTAGAAATAGCGTACGGCGCCATTCCGCTGGTTCTTCAGGATCGGTGATCAGGTCGAGATCTTGCCATGAATCGGTCCGTCAACTTTCATTCGACGTATAATATGCGCATTGTTTTCGATTTACATAGATAAAGGCATGGAAAGGGTTAGAAACCTCTCACACAAAATGGCGTAGTTGCATATATATATATATACATAGCATAAGAGAGCCTCAAAACCAATGAGCATTTATAGCTAAAGTTTTGACTATACTTTGTGTTAGATGCTCATTGGTCCAGGCGATCTTATACATATACAACTGTGCCATTTTATGAGGGTTCTTGGACTCAATCACGTCGGAACTCAAAACATATTTAGAGAAACTTCGCTCTTTTGTCTACCACGGCGACGAGGAACACCAAAAGGACTAATTGCGTATCACGATAAATTTTGAACTTACTATTTTATATTGATATCCCTGAAATTTTTTGTTCTATCTGCAAACTCGCGGACGAAGCGTGCTAATTACGTTTGTGTAGTAAAAAATTGCTATTGTTTGACGATATTTCTTAAACCGCGTTTAAAAACTGAGCTTCGTAAGAATATCTTTGATGATATAATAGTGAGCACGTACATCAATTTGAATTTTTTCATTTGTCATTAATATACGTACTAACATTTTACTTAATCAATCAGGCTATATAAAGTTAAAATGTGTAAATCTAAAATATTAAAAATAATTTTGTAGTTCCATATTATAATGTGAAAAGAATTAACTTTCTTTTCAGAATTCTAAAGAACACAAGTGAATTATTATCATTATACATTTGATAAAATTTGTGGATTAAATAAATAATATATCGTGAAAAATGATATGTATAATTCTTGTTTCATATTATTATCCTCTATTTAGAATAAAACATTTTTTTATTTATAGATTATATATTGTATTCATTCTGTATTCCTCGAGGAATACTTATGTAGCATCGAATTGTGTTAAATACATTTTTTCAATTCCTCTCCTTCGTGAAACCTTTTTCTGGATTGCCACATCTTTCAAAAACCATTTATCGGAAAGGAGAGCAACTCAAGCGAAAATAATATACCTATTCTATCCGTTTCGCGGAAGCCATCCCCTTACGAGATTCCTACGCGTTTTTTCAACTCGAGGCATGCCATTCTTTTATCGTTTTTCACTTTATCGTGCTCGAGGACTAATCTTATTTAAATACGCGTTAAATTTTCTAGAGTCTCAGATATATCTTTGGCTTATTGACATTACCGGAAGAATACCATGCAAAACGATTCTAATTGTAAGTAACGAAGTTTCTTACCTTTTTTTCCGCGCGGCGCGAAAGTCACGGTGCTCAATCCTGCATGAAATCACGAGCGACTCGAGGAAACGAGAAACGAATTTAATCCGACTCGTCCGGAGGAGTGGGGCCGACTCTCGAGAGCAGATGCGTATCCCGGAAAGATCCGAGATTCCAGATATCCCGCCAATTTCTCCTGCGGGTTGTCAATATCTGTAAGGACCACGACAATGGCTGAGGGGTAGAAGCGGCCTCTAAGATACTCGTTCAAGCCGAACAATAACATATTGCAGAATCTCCGGGGCGCACCTACGTGCGTATGCGCGCCCGTGTGCGTGTATAAACACGCACCCTCGGACGCGCGCGAGGGTGGCGAGCGGCTACGGCCTCTCCTCGCCCGTCCGTGTGCGGTGCGGGTCTTCGTGCCCGCGTGTATATCTCTTTCCGCTCGAGCACCGCCGCCGAGTAACCGTCGCGCATGACGAAGGAACGAGGATAAAACACCCTCTCGAGTTTCGCTACGTACGAGTGGATTACGGCGTCCGCGGAGTTACCGAGCGGCCTTCCATTCCTTTTTAGCAGTCCGCGTACATCCGACAGACTCGGCCGCCGTGACTAGTTTTTTTTATAAGAGAATGATTATGAAACACATGCCGACTTTCAAAGCACTTATCGGATCAAGTAAACGTTCTCTTTTTTTTTATGTCGATATATAAAATAATTATATCCTTGGAAAAATTGTAGCAAAGGTTGAAACAACGCTGAGGATATTGCGTTTAATTACTATAGCATAGGTAATCTTTCTTTTGTTATTGGTTTTAAGCAATGCAACCTTCACAACAAGGATAATTCTCACAATATTTAAAATCGACTGCATTTCCTCTTCGGCAAGGACGAATGTTTTTAAACGATTATAATGGCATTCATATCCGACAGTTTTAATTGATTTATTCTTTTCAGAAAATAATGGCATTTACATCTGACATTTTTAATTGATTTATTTTTTTCAGAACACAGAGAAAAAAGTTGCCATGAAGCAATCTATCTGCAGAACATGACAGGGTTTAAAAGGTAGGGTTTGTGTTTGGTATGGTATCGCAATACCCCTGCAGTATATATTCCATAAAAACGTTGAACGTTTTACTCTAGTTTTACGTAACTTGCAGATTTACGACCTGGATGCGTTAAGGGTTCTGTCATTCGCTGGCGGAGAGAGAAAGTCCTTGCACGAGATTGCACGCTCGGAATCTGTATCCAACCAACACCGTCAGAATCCCCTAAATCACACGCTTGGAAAATTTACGGCATTGCTCTAGTTTTGGTCACGGAATTGGTCCGCACCCGCATTCCTTGTTTGCCAAACATCGTCTCCCTATGGGGGTGGAAACCAAGGACGGAATATCTTGAAGCGAGAAAAACGTGATTTTCGTTAAAAAAAAGTTGTAGTTTGTTATCACGTCGCAAAGAACTACTATCGCAAGTTACTCCGCTGCGGTCACGGATATAAGAGAGAAATATATATAGGGCCAAGAGTTTGCGCGATGCCCCTTTCCTTTTTACGCAATACGGTCGCCAGACCGTGTATCAAAAATATATTACAAGTTTTTCTTTTCGGGTTGTCACAAATTTTGTTCGAAGGTCACGTCGACAATGTAAGTGTAGCGAGAGCGAAGATACGCAACGGACTTTCTTCGAGGGATCGTTAAGATCGCGTTCTCGACTCTTCCTCGCGCGCGGAGGAGTAACGAGGAGCTTGTCAGGGGGTCGAGGAAGTCGGGGGCGACAAGAGAAGGAAGGCGCGGAAGAAAAGGAGAAGATTGTTGCGAAGGAAGAAGCCGAGAGTTTAATGATATTCCTGATTACGGCGGCACGTAGAAAGAGAGAAGGAGCAGAGAAACGGAGAGAGACGGAGGTATAGGAGAACAGAGAGGGTAGCGGTATGGAGGAAGGGGTATGATGGTGGAAGAGCGAGCCGGGAGACTGCTCCACCTTGCCGTGTCAACCCCGTATTCATCCGAACCGGCTCGCCCTTCTTCCACCCGCGTTCAACCCCGTCGTCCCCGTGGCTTCTCGCATAAAAAGTATTGATCTGAGCTTCTTCTTGGCCCGTGAGGCTCACGAGCCGAGAGGGTTGAATCTACCCTAACTGCTTGCCCTGCCTTTATATTCATCATCCCTCTAGCGCCCCGAGTGCGGCGACGGCGGCGACGGCGGTAGCGGCGGCTCTGTCTTCCGAGGGTGGTCGGACTTCCTCTTTTTTTCTCTTTCTCTAGCTATCCTGCGGCTTCCTCCCGCAGCCGCCCCCGCGACACCCTTTTTACCTCATCCCTCCTACACCTTCTGAGAAATCCAAGTTACGTTTCGGGAGAGAAGCTATTTTTTATGCGCCTCTACGTCTCGAATGCCAATGAGTTCCTTCTGCTCCTTTCTTACCGTATCATCTAACGCGCACCCTTGAACTTTAATTAGCATCCCGGGCGGAGGCGGTTGTTGTATTGGTTTTTAGATGGATTTACTTGTTGTAGTGTGAAAAACATTCGTAGAAAGAGATCTCTGTTTAGCACAAATCTATATTTCTGTCAATATTTTTAGGAAGGAAAGATTAGAGAATAGAGAAACGCGTTTTTTCCCACTCAAATTAAAGACGAAATGAATGAATAAAAGACTGGGTAAGAAAGTCAATTCGATTTCACTACGATGGGCTGCGGAAGATGTCGGAGATTTGAAGGATGGGAGAGCAAACAATAATTAGAATCTACAGAAAGTGCATTTGCCTAATTTGTTTTCGCATTCTCGTTAATTCTTTCTCTCTTTTCACTGCGAACAAACTCGATTACTACGAATTCGCATTACTCGCCAATGAATATTTCATCGGTTTTGTCACGGCAGCTGCATTGAACTAACGCTTTGTAGAATCAAGTGTGTCGAAAAATAGATTTCCTAAATATACTGATGCAACTAATAATAGAAATTGATTAATAGAACAATTTTATTATTATTCAGATGTGTCAATATGCATTTACGTGTTTGTGTAATGCAAATTTTTTCATTAAATGTGATAATAAATTATAATAATAAATTATGATAATAAAAATACAATACAAGAAATACATTTGCGTTTGAGTAAATTGTTTTTTTTTTTTATTCAACAAAGAAGGGTTTGCAAAGTTCTATCTTCTATGGCAACCGGATATTATCGATGCAAACTTTTTTCAACTTTCGCACATTGTACCTTAACCCATCGTTCGAAAGATCGGTTGTATTTGAAGATTAACGACGAACCCTTTTTGCTCGTGTAAGAGCATCGTGGCACCAATCTGACGTCCGCCCCGGCGCCGACTATGGTATCTCTCAAAACATCGGAGATCCACTTAAATATTTCCGAAACGAAGAATCGTCCGCGAGGCCCCGAATCCTTTCGAACCTCAATCTGTTGTGACAGGTCATCTAGAACCGTTCTCGTTCTATCAGATTGTACGTTATTTATTTAAGATACATTGTGCCATTGTGCTTTTAATACATTCAACAAATGTCGCGTGATGAGATTTTCGATATCAAAACGAATTCATTTATACATAAAAGAGATGTATATAAGTACGTGTATGAGGAAAACGATGGAGAAAGAAGCTCGAAATGTGTTTGTCAGTTGTAGCTATACCTTCGCAGGTAGAGTCCCAATGATGGATGCAGACCGCGGGGAAAGTAAAAGTGATGAGGTTTCGAAAAATGACGCACAAAATGAGACTAATGAAAATTGAAAAACGATTTGTCTCCTGTCGGAAAGATAATCTTCTCTCGTATACGCTTGAAAAATACAAAACGACTCTGCCACCTTAATGATTGTAGTAGAATGGCTTAACATGTTTTGCAAGAACGGGGAAAGCATTAAAAAGGAGAATAGTATATTCTATAAAACATAATTGACTCTCGCTAAGATAAGAGATACACAGTAAAAAATGTTGTGTTAAATTCAACACATTTTATACATGTCTCAATTTATTCACTCTAATTTTTATGTTAATTTAACAGAAGGCAAATATGTAAATAAATAACACAAGTAATATGTGAAAAATTAACACAAAATTGTAACACATTGACGCTATCTGGAAGCAAAGTTGATGTTAAATTAAAATATTTATAATGTTAAATTTAATTAAAATAAAATGTTATTTTTACATTAAATGTTATACTTTCTTCTCTTTTTCTTACAGAAAACAGTGATACCTCTTAAAATATATAACATAAGAAACACGTCGATTTAACAGATGAAAACTCTTATAGAGAGGAAATTAACACAATTAGATGTTCATTTTAACAAATAAAATATGGGCCAATTCCTTTTAGTGACACAAGTCGACACAAACATCGTTCTATCCTTCTTGGCATTCAATGAATAACAAAGACAGAACGACACTTGTGTCGACTTGTGTCACTAAAAGGAATTGGCCTTATATCACCAAGAATTCGTGCATTTACACATAAATTGTGTTATTTTAACTCTTAAAAACGGTGAATATTAACTTAATGCAGAAAAGTCAAAATAACACAATGACAATTATGCTACATTAACACAAGTATATGTTAAAAATTTAACACAAAAATTTCATCACGGAATCCACACATAGAAATCCACACAAATACAAAATGTTTTTTACCGTGTAGAAAAAATTCCTGTATTCATTATTTTTAAAATAATTTTTTAATTTTTGCATCTTACGGCGATACGTCATGACTCTATCACGAGACTTTATAAATAGAGCGGCATTCATTCTGAGAAAAAGATAATTCGATTAGTTATAGTTCACGCTAGAAAGTAGGATTAGATTTCTCGGGGTAAGAGATATGTCATTTTTGGGGCTTCGGATGTATCGTATATTTTTGATATTCCGGAAAAGTTTCAATTAATTGTACGTATCTTTTGCATCATATAATTATTCTTGCATTAATAACATCAACTGTACAATTTGATGTAAAAATTATCAAATTATTATCGTCGACGTGAAGACGTGATATACACTTTGCAACAGTATTCTGAGTAGCAGGTAAAAGGCTGTTGCCATTGGACACTGCTCTAAGGAGATAAAAGCAGGGTTCGTTGCTATGGTAACGGGGAAGGGTTAGCGCTCCAACCCCTTTCCGAATTCCGGACGGTGAAGGGTTAATGAGATTGAATCCCATAGTCGGCAAGATCTTCCCCGACAGACATTTTGTTCCTTTTTTATTGACACCATAACTAACATAGGCTGCGTTCCGATATTCATTGCCAATACTGAAAATCTATAGTGTACGTTACGTGCGATAGATTTTTAGTACTGGCAGTGAATACCGGAACGCAGCCATAATATCACGTTTGTTTTGCTACCAACGATTATACTTTTGCGTCAATTAAGTAATAACCAAACTTGATTCCTGCAAGTAAAAAGCATATTATTGATTTATACTGAAGAAATTTTTACAATGCCACTTCGAACCTCACGGCGATATGTGGATACCGGTCATGATGTCGGGGTCCCTTCCTTCCGATCGAAAAAAATATTTTCGCCGTGCCCGATTCCAATTGTACCTGCGGCTTCGCTCCTATTCACCCTATTTCCGTCTCCCTCTCGCATGACTGCCTTTTGATGTTACGCGCACGAAAATAGATCGTGGTGTGCGCGATTGAGACGCGCGTGTGCGTGCGCGTGGGTGTACACTATGGGTGCAGGGGGCATTCTTATTTCCATACAAAGACGTACGATTTCACTGGCTCAACCTTTGAAGGACGAGGACGAGGGTTTCTCAGGGTCCCTTCCCTTCTCAGCGCACCTATGACGCCGGCAGGTTGGGCAAGTGTTGCGATTTTTCCGAATGTTCGCCAAAGCCCTGGGAAAATTATGTAAACGTCGCGATTCCCACAATATGTTGAGAGACGGGGACGTGAAAGGGGTGGCGGAGTTGCGCGAGCGATCGAAATGCGACGCTGCACCTGACAGACGTCAAACATTTGTAATCTCACTCACAATCAGTAGAAATCTAAAATATTATCGTATATATCGTAAAACGATTTATTCTTTGTTCTTAAACTCTCGTTAACGTGGATCGATAAAAGCAGCTCACGAACAGTTTGTGGTGAATCGTATAAATATATAAATGACGAAGACATTCCTTCGTTAAGCAACACTATATTCAAAGGAGAAGAGAAAAGAAGAGACATACATATCATATGCGGGTGTTTAAACCACTTACGTAAAAGTGCTCTCACGAGGATTAGGCCACCGCAAATGATATCTTCTAGTAATACGATTAATTTTATTTGAGTCCAATCAACTATATAGTATATTTTTGTGATACCTACTACAAGTTCATCTGTATGTGAGTATCGGCAGGCTTTTTCTCGTGTGCTCTTGACTTGCAATTTTCGGAAGGCTGTTCTATACACTGCAGGGTGGAATCTAAAACAAAACATATCTCAAATATGTTGAGTATCTCAAAAACTGAGCCCGGCAGGCAAAAACTTTTCAGACAAAAGTTGTATAGTCTGAAGGGAGACAAATAATGATAAAGTTAATTTTTGAAAAAAAAAACCGATGTTTTAAGGTTACATGAAGATCGTCATTTTTAACTCTTTGCTACCATATTATTTCTATATGGGAACACCTACACGGAAAGAATGGTTTTAGGTACTGAAGTATCTAAAAATTTAGCTAGATACAGATCTGAGAATAATTTTGTTGCACCATCAAAATAATTATGTAGAACATTCAAACTGATTGCTAAAATGTCAACATTTTTTACAGCATTATAGATTTCCATTATAGATTTGCAATTAGTAATTCCAAAAACTCCTATGTAAAATTCGGTAAAATATGTTCAACAGAAAAATTTATGGAACAAAGGGTTAAATAGTATAATACGATTTTTTTACACAATTTGACTTTTTTAGTTATTCTGCAAAAGTATTAAAGTAGAATTATATATATTAAAAAATTAATACATAGTTTATAAAATATTTTATATTGTGGCATATTTTGATATAAAATACCTTATAAACTATATTAATTTTTTGATAACCTGATATCTTAATACTTTTATACACAGAATAATGAGATGAATGAATTAGCGTAAAGAAAACACTTAGTTGCTTTTAAAAAAGATTTGTAATTACATATTGCAAATTGCATAAATACAATTTTTTACTGAAACATTTTTGCCTGTCCGTTTTAATTTTCACACCCACACCTTAGATATAAAAAGAGGGAAATAAGTAATTGCTTTTCATTTTATACGCTGTATATTTGCTGTTATATATTTTTGTATCTTTCAGCATTAATTGTGCACATTAGAGAAGCAATTAAGTTTCATTGCTTCTCTTAAAAAAAGGTACAACTGATGAAAATCACAAAATAAGTAGTAGGAGTTCCTTAAGTAAGTAGGAGGAGATTCCGCATTCAGTTGAGGGTTAATACGTTTAACTTGCGTCTACGTTTCTCACAAAGAACAACTAATCCTCACTAACTTCGACTCTGCTGTCGCAAGTCATAATTATACAGGGCGGTTCGAAGGAGAGGCTTGGTCTTCTTGACGTTTTGCAGGGCACGCCGCTGCCAAAGGGAGCTGAAGGATTTTAGAGGCGTGGTAAGCATTTAGCGACGGACTCGTCGGCGTCGTGCGACACCGTCCGACTACCCTCTGCCCAGGAATCGTGTTAACGCCTCTGGTCCTATTCCAGTTCTACGTAACAAAGACTAACTGCCGACCCGCCATTGTCCCACTCTTCCGGTCGGACGTGCGCTCGCCCCGAAATCTGGTTTTTCTCAATTTTCACTGGACATTCGATCGACACATTCGTCGCCGTGGTGAACGCGCGCGGCGATCGAAAGGCGCGCTGCGAGAAAGGGTGTAGGGACCTAGCTACGCCCTTAACTCCGTGACACTTTGTGTCGCCTGCAGTTAAATGAGGAAATAATTTTTCTAAAAGAGCGACAGCTCGCGCGCGGGTGTCAAAGGCGTATCTATTATTATAGGACGTCTTAATGTTCCGGAACCAAGATCGATCGACCTTTCGAGAGTTTGCACCGGATTGTCAGCACTTCAAAGGATCTGCGATATTCCTTGGACGATTTCGTTCACGGCGCCCCTATAACGTTCTCGTTAGCACAAATCTGCCGGATGCGAGGAGCTTCGCTGCAGCAGAGCACAAAAGACGTGATAGCGGGCGAATGTGAGCACGAGCGAGGTAAATCAAGTGAGAAATTTTCCATTGCTCGTCGAGAGATGGACGCGTGCGCGATTTAATTTTTAAATTCTTAAATTACAAAATAATAATATAATAGATCAGGGTTCGAAAAATAAAAACAAAAGAGATAAAAGAGGTTAACGAATCTAGATATACTTGCTAAGAATGTATTACAAATTTAAATAAATAATGTGAGAAACATTTCGACTTGCAATAAGATCATCTTCAGTGCGTCGTAACAAAAACCATCACTTACAAATTAAGTCGATAACATCTAGTCAGATTATAAAATTCATAAATCTTGTATATCGTTTATGTGGAATTAATATCAAAGTGTTTCGATTAGATCTTTTTGTAGAGTCTCAGAATCGTATCTTCCAATCTTCAACTCCTTACCTCCCTGCTAATATCCCTGCCCATCTCATCCTACTCCCCCCCTTCCAAAAATGTTTCCCTACCCTCTCTCTTTCCCTCATTCTTTCTAACAGCATGCCTCCGCTGCTTTCTACACTTACTTTATAACAATAGATCGACACACATGTCTGTCACCAATTCTCTTTAAGATTGATTTAACGTTTAATCAGGTAAAAATATCATTTTTCTTTAAGGCTCTACTTGCTTCTTTTCTCATGTTACAATACGACCAATACACAGAGAAAAAGATTTCTTTACATTCAGTATTTCTATTTATTTAATTAAAATTTGTTTCATTGAGACATATGCTTATACGAAATATTATTTTTTAAATAAAATTTTTTGTTTTATTCAAGAAAACTCTATTATTTAATGGAAAAACACATTATTATCTAAAGTAATATCTTTTAATCAAATAATATATTATTTGGTTACAATAAATATGTAAAATGAAACAAATAATTTCTTTATGTGGAAATGGCCAAATATGTTGAAAAGCGTTGTTTCATGCAAATATTTGCTTATTTATAACAACTATTGCCATTTTTGGCCAAAATTCTGGAATCACCGCGAGTGCGCTTTCACCACTAAGCGGCCTTATTTAAATGCGAAATTCAACCAGAGACCGGATATAAGGTGAAAGAGCTTATCACTCGCAATTCAACATATCATTGGAATCTATAAAAAAAAAATGAATAGATAAATTGCTTATTACTTGGGTCACTCGCATGTGTGCGTCGACTGACCGCCACATATATAATTAAATAAATAAATAAGTAATTGTTTAAGTAAAATAAGCTAATTATTTGTGTGAAGCAATACATTTCTTTCAGACATTTTCGATGAAGCATTGATATTGTTTGAATGAATATCAAAGTATTATTGAAGCCAAAGAGATTATGTCTTTTGTTTCAAACAATTTTTTTATTTAAGACAATAATATATATTCTTTAAAAAATCTAATAAACATACTTATATTTATCGAAACATTAGTTTGTTTGGACCATTCCAATGATCAAATTTGTTTGAATGCAATAAAATTTATTAAATCCAAAGAAATCTTTTTCTCTGTGTGCCAGTATTTCAACTTTAATATTCTCTTATTGTTCCTAACAAAATGCCCGATCTAATCCAGACACTTTGGTAACGCACTGAAGATGATCTTATTAGAGGTCGAAACGTTTGTCATATTAGTTATTTAAATTTGTAATACATTCTTATCCTGGCTTGGTTCGTCAGCCCCTTTTATCTCCTTCGTTCTCAAATTACATTTCAAGAATCTTGTGACAGGCCAGCCATCGCGAAGATCGAAGTTTAATAAACAAGAAATGTAAACCGAAGGAAATCGTAACTGTTAGGTAATACTCTACAGTTCATTTACGCATGTTATTTCATCCTCAATCAGTTTTCCACTCGAGTTCAATCAAGTTCCTCAAGTTCCTCACTCTCGTCGTGGATGCATCGCGCGGGCGAGGAGAAAAATCAATGATCCGCTATCGCAGCCGTATTCCATCACATCTCTCGATGTCATATTTTTATTACCGTCCCCATCAGTAAACACATTACAGGTTTCTCACATTAGACGCGGCGCAGGAGCAATGGCGGTGGTGACGGTGGTTGTGGCGGCGAACGGGGAGAGGAAATCAGAAAGACGGAAGCGGCAAAGTTGCGTGGGCGAAGGATGCTGCGCGCGGCCTCCTCTCGAATCGCATCTGTCTTCCCTCGCGGACCTCTCGATCATCCGTCGTATTTGCCTTCTCGAGAGCTCGCCCCTGCGTCCTTCGAGACGGGAAATCTATAAGCTTCGAGAGTGACCCTAACGAGAGGAAGAATACCGGAAAGACGGACGCGGCACGGGTGCTACGAAAAGCCGTGAAGATGTTAAGACAAACAAAACGGTAACGTCCGAAATTGGGGAGAGACCTCATCTCTCGATATGAGCGCGCTATTATTCGCGAATATTACGACGCTTCGCTATATTTACTTTTGTCATTCTATAACTTTAATTAGCAATCACTAAAATAAATTTCACAGTACCGATCGATGTAATGGCCTGAGTTGTACCCGCGTGCATCATAATACACTTAGCCCGTTGTTATAAAGAATAATCTTAAATAATGCCAATTTTTATAAATTATTTTATAGCTATGATTTGATCGCTCGATTCTTATATTTTTCAATGAACTGGATCTCGCCGGAAACCAACCTGCCATGCCCAATGACCACGATGGAATTATGTAAAACGAGAATATTCAGGATCCACCCTGCTCGCCATTGAACGAGGCAAGAATGAAGTTTTCTGCATAATACAAGCGGGGAACTCGAATGTGACGGATACGGATGGGAAAGAGAGGCACGCATATGCCGATTTTTTACACGACGCGATATTCCGTAACGCTAAATCACGTTGGGACAGCGAGACTCGCTTCGTTATTGCGATCTATTGATCTATAATCTATAATTCTGCAACTTTTATGTAAGCCAGAAATACGCGATGTTCCATTTATCAAAATGCTAAAAGGGTAAGTGATACGTTCCCGATACACGTAACGTTTATAAAAGCGATTGAGTTGCAGAGTCTGGACTGTTATCATCGCCCGACGTCGGAAATATCTCGCAATGCGCTCTCTCATCATCCTCTCGTCGGCGAAACGTATAATTATGCGAGTCCTCAATTTACTTGGGCGCGATCGCGAGGCGCAGCTGCTCTCGGAGCGGGATAATAAATCCACGTGCCCCGGTAATTAATTTGGCATAGATACACGTGGAACATTTAATTAATTAAATTTTATGGCTCGTTTCGCATGCGCTTTACGTAATGACGCTCATCGCAAACCAGGCTGAGCTCGAGTGGAACTTTATATCTTTCCAGTTATTACTTATATTAAACAGGTACAAAGTGATTTCAAGACTCCGTCGCAATTACAGAATTAATTACATGCAGGAACTTATGACTTTTCTCATTGCAAAGGCGACTGTGTTGCAGCTTGCGTATCATCGCAATACTATTAAAAAACATTTTAATAGTATTTCTTTATAATCTTTAACTTTTTAAGACGTGGCCAATTATTGTAGAGTGGCCAACAACTGTACCTTATCGCGCGTCTAAGAATAATGAGATCACGCAGGGTCGTGAATTAAAAAAAAAACCGTGTCCGCACGCGCCATTTCACGGCGCTGCGCTGTGCAACCGGGCAGGGAAACTGTAAAAGCGAGTATCACGATCGGAGGTAAAAGAGGATAAAAGAGACATGTGCCGCCTGTTGCTGTCAGCCATGTCGCGGTGTAAGTGCCGTGAAAAGGAAGAGACGATATCATCGGCGGCGAAGGCGGCAGGGGTGGAAAGATGTTTACGAGAGCGTTATAGCTTCGATCCTTGCCGGTAGTTTATCACGAGCAACTGACTCCGTACTGGATGCGTATCCGTGACGACATATAAAGCCACTCTCGTTCGTCTACCTCGATATACAAACAATTTCTCCTTCAATAACTTGTTCATACACGAACGAAGACTAACGCGACAGTGTGAGTAAAATTGTACTTAAAAACAACCAGATCCATGCGCGCTTTTTACATCCCCAAATGGATTCTATTTAAATAGAAGTGGATTATTTCAGTCTTCGATACGACGTGAATGTCTTAAATTGAATGTCACTGAATTACAGGGAATATAAGACTAATTATCGCAATACGCCATAAATAATTTTCCGAGTGACGTGAAATCGTTCTTAATGAACTTCGGAGGCATATTCCACTCTTTGGAGATCCGGCTGTCTTAGGAGTCTACCGCGTCCCGATAATGGGGCCTAGCGCACGCGTAAAACTATTAAAGACTTTTCCTTTCTGCTACCGAAAACTCTGAAGGCCCACCCATACGGCCGATGTATAAATCAAAACGGCCGCGGTATGATTTCCACGGTAGAAGGGAAGCATCTGTTCAAGGGGTTCATTCTTTTTAATAACTGTCACCGAATGGACCCAAATGTGGACTTTTACATAGTTAATTTGATTTATGCGCGCAGTGACATTTCCTTTGAATCCGGCAAAAGTTTTACAAGAGGTCTACCCTAATATGAATATATCTTCCGGCACTACACCGTCGTCCATGCATTATTATAAAAGAGTGCATAAATTCACATTATCTCAAGCACGATAAATATTAATATTATCGTAATATCGCAACACCGTATATTAATTAGCGATTTTACTTTCCTATTTACAGAATTATTATTCCGGCTGCAATTAAAACTTATCGAATCTCAATCATTAGCCGAAAATGGAACTCTGTGGAACGTGCCATAAAGTAAATTCTACTGGATGACAAAAAAAGATTCGTTGGAGATCCACCACCTGAATGACGATAAAAATGACCGTGGCGATGTTTTCAGCACGTGCGCGGAAAAACGGCTGCAGTTGCGCTGCGAGGTGGAAGCGTGATGACGTGAAAAAATTTGGTTGAATAATTTAAATCGTCTTAGCCGCGATTTCTTTTTTGTTGAAAGGGCGGAGGGATATCGGCGGCAGATGCAACCTGGACCACGCTTCGACGATTATCTTGCTCCGCTCTACAGTGGACGCGTGCTGTTTCGGATTAATTTTTTTTCTCTCTCTCGTGATCTCTTCTTGCCTCGCTAAAGGTGACGTGGACACGTGTTGGAAAATCAGAAAGATAGTAAATCTCTCGTTCCAATATATGTTCTTACATCGTTTGCGTATAATAACTCTTTTGCAGAGAGAAGAAATCTCCCTCAAAGTTTCCGTCCTCCAATCAGGATGCAGAGTAATATAACCCTTCTCTCAATGCGCCGCGTAACCACACCCCGTAATGGAGGATGCGGACAATTAATCAATGGGAGTAGCTGTGGAAATATTATCTTGCCTAGAGGTACTGTGTAATCACACTTGCAAAAGTTTAATAAAAATAAACTTCATATTGTTACTCTACAATTAGAAAGTTCTAACTAGCTCAAAATCAGACTTAATATTAATGATACATTTATAATTAATAAATAACGCATAATAAAGATAAGTTTATGAGGTACAAAATGGAATTTGTAATAGTAATTGTAACGCGGTAATTGATAGCGAGTGAGCAAGAGAGAGAGTGAAAGTGAGAGTGAGAGTGAGAGAGAGAAAGAGAGAGAGAGAGAGAGAGAGAGAGAGAGAGAGAGAGAGAGAGAGAGAGAGAGAGAGAGAGAGAGAGAGAGAGAGAGAGAGAGAGAGAGAGAGAGAGAGAGAGAGAGAGAGAGAGAGAGAGAGAGAGAGAGAAGCGGGCAAAGTTTGAAGTTGATCAAATTACGCTCGGATGACATCGTCTCATCTCCGACCCTCTCATAGCTTCCTACGAGAGTGGAGGCTAATGAAAGAATAAATACTTGATGCCGTGTGCCTAATTATGTCGCGGCTCTTGAGTTAAGGCGTAGGTAACTACGGGAGATGAATCAGAGGAGAGTCTACGGGAGAGGATTTTAGAAAGAAAGTTGCAACGGGGCGCGGCAGCGAAAGAGGGATCCAAGATTGGTGGCTTGATCTTGAATAATTGATAACGGCTCCTCGCGTGCGCTTAAAAGCCTTTGACTGCTTAATCTTTCACGATCAAAAGTGCTGGCGCTGCTGCTGCTGCCTCGATTCTTGTAATTCGACAACTGAAAAAGCGCTTTTCAAATAAATTATCGCTCAAATAGATAAGAAAAATGTGTCATATGTAATGATCTTTGTTGAAAAAATCTTTAATTATAGCAATAGAATATTCTTTCAGTTTTTCTAGCCTGAGAAAATTGTGTTTAAGCTGATTTCTTTTCTACAGTTGATTTTCTTACAGAGCTCTTTGATTCTCACGTTTTTGTAAGAGAGAGAGACCCCCCCCCCTCAATATATAAATTTTTAAGTGTCGCCAACGAAATTTCGACAAAACTGGAATGATAAACTTTAAACTAATTTTCCTGCAAACTAATTTACAGAACTCCCGATTCTTTTTTCGTATGATCAAAAGGAATATTAGCCTTTGACGGACAAAAGCAATGGCTGCCGAAGGCAGAACACGGCCGTTCGCGCCCTTCATCGTTCCACCATAATTTCCGAGAATGAGATAAGCTACATCTCTCCCCCGGATCGTCGGACGATGCCATGGGGTTTGCAACCCTCTCCTTGTCTCAACCCCTCTCGGTTCTTTGCGCGTTGGGGTTGTATCTGGGGAGCCTTCGTGCAACTGACCAATGCGCCATTGGCTAGCCGTACTAATCAATAAATCGTTCTGTGCAGCGGCCGAACCGACGTTCAGACGCCCTTCGTATCAAAGGGGCGACCTTCCGGTTTACCATCGTCGCGCGGAATGGACGCCACGATGCACTCTCTTCATTCTCATCGACCGGCTCTTGCCCGCTCGGTTGTTTGCTCGTAAGATGGAAATAGCGATCACGATGACTCGCGATAAAGTCTCATTCTTGCCTTTGAATCGCTTCATCTCGGTACTGTGACAAATGTTCCCATACAGAATGTTCCTGTACGCAGATAAATTTCTTATAAAACGCTAAAACTTTTTTTTCGTGTTTCTTAAGATGTCTAAATATGAAATTATTTTATATTAAGCGTTAATAAGTTCGCGAGTTAAATCTCAGAAGTATAAATTAGTACAAAGGAGAGATAATATATAACAAGTGGATTATGTTTGAATTTAATTCTCTAATAAAGCTAAAATTGTGTATTAACAAGAATGCATTGTAATAAACGCAATTCAATACTGATTGTCGCTGAAATAATAACACGTTTATTGATAACGGGCGTTTGCGGGGGGGGGGGACTGCTCGACTTTGATATTAAGGGACTTCATAGCATCCCCTTTTATTTCTTACGTCTTTACGCGAAAAGTCCGCGGTGGCCATTGATCGATGGAGACGGAGATGCGAATAAACAAAAGTTCGCGCCAGAGAGAGGGTGCCTCGCGTCATCAGTCATCGGTTTTGTCATGTGTGTGTGCTTCTGATGCGGACGGTAGAGACGCTATATCCTACAGATCGTAGCTCCGCGGAAGCCACGAGGAAGAAAGGACGAGGATGGGCCATAACGTATACGATCTGGGCGGAACTTTCCTTTTTATTTCCTTGCTTTCGTCGAGAACAGTAGGATCGCCAGTGTTAAGATTACGGCAAAATTTACGTTGCTGTAAATGTAGGAGTTTGAATAAGCGGTCGAAATACATCATATTATGTATAGAAGAGGTGATTTTGCTTTGTTAAAAATAATTGCAAAAATTAAAAGATGTGAAAAGGAGCGTAAGAGAGATTAATGCAGTCACACCTGTTGGACTTACGCGAAAATCTATCGTAACGATAACACGAGCGTGCGACCGCGCGTTCGCAGTTTTCCGAATATTTCTGAATCTAATATCCTCGCGGGATCGGTAAGAGGGAGGGTCGCGGCGAGAGAGGTAGATCCATCAACATCCGCTTTACGGTTACACACGTGGGCCGGGCTTGCACAATCGGCTGCGTTTTGGAGGAAAGCGAAGGGTCAACAATAGCCGGGGCTCCTGGCTACACCCTACCCTGGCAGGACCATTTTGAATACGCATAACGATCGTTCATTGTGATCTTCGCTACGGTCCTACGGTGCTCCTTTGAAGTTTCTGGAAAATTGCGGGAACATTACGCGATTCGGATTTTAGACTCGATCGAGAGAAAAGAACGAAGAGTGAGGGTGAACCTAAAGAAATATCCCATAGCGATAGCAATCGATCTGTATCGGAGCTGATAAATAATATCTGTGGGCTGTTAACACGTATAGAACGTATAGCTTTAAATATATGTAAATATAGCTTTTTGCGTAGCTAGGCATAAGAAAGAGATTTTAAAGACGCTTTAATTTATGTTTTCGCCCAGTTTACACTCACTCCAGCCGATCCTTTAATTAAATCTTTTCATTTCGCGTTAACGCCGAGAGAGACGTGCTACAGGAATTTAATTTGCCGAGAAATTAAATCGCGCGTCCTCTGTATTAATTAACAGAAACAAAAGGATCGTCGGCGCCTTTCGACGCGCAAGAGGCGAGTTAAATTACTCGTTGCGCGAGGCACGGAAGATGACCAGGGGCGAAACAGTAATCCCGTGCTGTAAGTAAATTTCTTCTTCGCCTGTTTTTCCTTTCGACAGCGCTCCCGCTTCCCTCTGGGCATTACACGTTGTTCTACCAAGTCGAAGTTTGTTCCGGCAACTTAAGAAGACATCTAGAAACGCTCTCAGGACCGCGGAGGATGAGATAGGGTCCGGTTGCCCTGGATACGGGCTCTCGCGTCTTCTTCCCGCGTTTACTTATCCGTTTACCATCCTGTCGAATATGAAAGTATCACGTTATCATGCGGTTATAATGAACGCCTGCTCACACAAATATAAGTATAATAGTCTTGTACTCTGAATCGACGTTTTCTTAACTTTGTAAACAGAAAGGAGATGCTAACGCTTTTGCACCCCAAAATTTACCCGCTGTAACTAATGCTCTTCTCATTTTACATATTAAATTGACGAACGTAAAATAATCTCATTCACAAAAATAACGTAACGTGTTCTTTTTTTAAGAATTATATAAATGGTGAGATTAAATATGTACATGCGAGCGAATGGTAATAGCGAGAAATTGTTATGGGTAACTGGCTTGACAGGATATTACCTACGCAAATTAAATTAGAAGAAGCCAGAAGCCCGTGACCTACATATGCGCGTCGAATATCACACGCTGTGTTAATTCCGATAACGATCAAAACGTTACACTTTTACGATTTCCGGACGTACGCGAACGTGGTCCCTTCGAGAATGACCTATTAATATTAGAGGAGCATGCGTCATCAAGAAGATTTGATATAAAAGTTTCAAGAGGAACATCCCGAAAACTGCGTATATATATAGAGACAATGCGATGCGTTTATTTCAATGAAGCAATTGGGATTTTTCGTTGAGAGAGACAGCATTATGCATATTAAAAACAAACTATAATAACATCGTAGTGGAAATATGAATTTTTCGTGAAGAGGGTTGTCGTATAAAATTCATGTGATAATTCGGAAACTCCCTGTATGTACAGACCGTTGATTACAAAATTGTTTTTGTCAACCGAGCACTCAGGTCGAGCTTGATAGGAATTTAATGAAAAAATAACAAAGGTAATTACAGCGGTTGACTTACGCGAATACGCAATCGCACCCCAGCGAGATCTGCTTACCCGCGAGATCGCTTATCTCGCTTGATGTCCCTTCCTCTCCCCCCCCCCCCGACGCTTATTGAATTTACGCCGCGGTATCACGCGCTGTATACGTCGTACTTAACGCTGTTGAACTTCATCGAAGATTTAAGTGGTTACATTCGAACTCGGATGTAATGGTACTTTCGCTCGACGGACCGGCCTTATACTTGTACGAAAGCCCGACTAGAAACTACGCCCCAGAAAATATCGTTGAACTCAAATTAAAACTTCGCCGGACGATCAGGCAATCGCAGATTGCGGACGACGATCTTCACTATGCCCGAGAATTTTCCCTCTGATGCACTTTGCGATAGGAACGACCGCGCTGTACTTATATCCTAATTACACTCGGACTTCTCGGGAAGAAATTTTCACGAGAAGGATTTAGGATAAACTTTTATAATTTGGCTTATTATTAAATGTTAATATAAATTCTTTTTACAAGCGCTACGTACATTCTCTGCAAATATAAGTAGATTCAGGAAAAAAATATTTTTTCCTAACGTTTTTTTCAGTTGAAATCTTCCAAATTATTTCAGCATCCTTTATTGTTATATCCAACGTCAAACTGTTTGAAAGCTCGATTTTCCGATTATTATCCAAACGAATTCACGTCGTGCGTAGCTCGAAGGCATTCTATACATCTGCCCGATCTTTTACTCCGAATACGTGCGATTGTAAAGGGCACGCAACTAATCGGTCACTCCGCTAATTCTGGTCCAGTCGGTCAGTGGGCAACGTACTTTCCTCTTTTTTTTTATATATATACATGTCCGGCGACTATATCGGGATCTATGGATCGGACTACCGTGAGCATTGTGAGCTTCGGGAGCGCGCAACTGCGGAGGTCACCGGTTTAACAGCTGCAGCAGGAGGAAAAAGCTTTTATCTGGCGCTGACCGGTCAAGACTCGTTTGGGGTTCTCTCGGCAAGGGGAGAGAGAGAGGGGTCATGAAGAGAGAGTCGCAACCTCTACTTGAACGCATCGGGGGGTTGAGCGCTACATGAAGGGTAACGCGACCGGAATTATCGCACGTGCAATGGCTGACTGACGCCATTGCGGTTGTGTTCTGACGTGTCAATCCTACACTATCTGATCTCAGTTGGACACACGGGCGAGACTGGAATCGAAGATGGGATCGAACGCCTCGTGATACAGTTTGATCGATCGAGGGGGCCGATACAAATATTTCGCGGTCAGGCCGTTCCTGTATAAAAGAATTCATTATATAATAAAAACGTGTGTTTTGAACACAGTGCTATTTAATACAAAGGACATTCTCCTCTCAACGACATTTCGAGACTCAAAATAAGATAGGTGACGAGAATGAAATCTCCCACTGTTAAAAGGTATCTGAGAATATAAATCAATCTGAAACGGAACAAGACTATTCTCTTTTTCCATTTGTTTCGTATATTGTAAGTACTCGCTGTGAGTGATTGCGACCCTCCTAACACGCATTCAACAAAAAAAATGAAGACGTTTCCCCGTCGTCGCTACTACCCCAGTCTTCCCGCTTCTTTCCTGTATCTTTAACCGACTTTTTCAACGCCATATTCTATGGATTACTCGTGCGGAGATGATATTTATGGCGATCACGACGACCCCTAGAGGAGAGATAAGTTCTGTCCCGAAGAAAGACGTACACATTTTCTATATGTGGAATAGACATGATGTTTGTGTAACGATACGTTTTCCCCATAGATGTAACGCGAATGATACGCCGCGTGTAATTATCACTATATTTTAGTCGTAAAAATTATATATGTGCAAGGCTATACGTACTATCGATTACCACTCGATCGCCCATTCATCCCGATTGTCGTTTCTCACGCAAATGTGTGAATCATTCCGAGATGCGTATAGCGTTCTCACGCGTCTCTCACGCGATACATTTTTAATGGTCAATCGCACAATTTAAACACACAAAGATACGTCCGACTACGCCAGCATGCAATGCACAATAAGGCACAGATGCGAGCTCGAGCGCAGTGCGGCACGATAACGCTAACGTTGTTTTCAGGTACCATTACTGGCGATCGAACGTTGCAGATATGAAATCGCAAGCGGCATTTCCTTGACGAGCTGATACACGTGCGGGAAAATCGTAACGAACTTTCACAAGCGGGAGTGTGGGAAAGACGCTGCCCGCCCCACGATCGTGCGGTATTTTTCCGATGTGTTGCTCTTGAGGCTAGGCCCCCTTGGCATTGACCACTCGATCCCTCGGCCACCGGACTTCCGCCTACGAATGCCATCGTAATTCGGAAGGACGAGCTATTTAGTCTAACGAGAGAACGCCGGAGTCAGATTACGTGGAGAGTTTCGTGATATACAGGCAATCGTTTCTTATTTACATGGATAATTAAGTTATGTGAATAAAACAACGTCTTCGTTGTCTTACCTCTATGTAATGAAATTGCTGCATTTCGTTTCCTTTTCTCTTCATTATATGTATAAATTGTCTGTTTTATATTCTTTAAGGAAATATTTACGAAATTGGCTCAGAAATGAGATTTCAAAGCGACATCTCATGTTCGGAAATCATGTGTATACGCTTAAATTAATTAACTTTCGCAGTCTCGACGGGCTGCGTCTCAGATCTTGAGAAAAGAAAAAAAATCCAATTAAATATTATAATGAACGTATAATTGATGTTCCGTCGTGTAAAACAGATTCTAAGCTCGCGCCCTCCCTATCGTTCTCTCAGGAAGTTCACCGCGATCGCCGGGTGATTGACGATCGAAGGGTTACTCCTCCCGACACTTGCAGCACAGAGGACGAGCTCAACATGTGATTCCGCTCGTCCGTGGAACCACCTGCGGTCTGAAAATAGATCGTAGAAGTCGGTTACGCGCAGACACGGGCGAAAACTAGCAACGTATGTTAGTCTACATTTCTACATAATGTTGCATTCAGTTTTTAAGTGCATTCTTGACGACTATTGCTATTCGCAAGAGGAAGACTAATCACCGATGGTTTGACTAATTATTTTGATCCGCTTGCGCATGATGAATTTATATCTCCAGAGATCATGTTGCCTCTGACAAGGGGTTAAAGACTATAAACAGAAGAGTTTAGATAATAATTTACAACTTAAATAGTTAAAGAAGAAATAAAAATTTCAAAAATTGGACAGCGTAAGTATTGATCTTCGTTATTCTTGCGTTTATTTTATATATATATATTCATCGTGCGCAAACAGATAAAAGTCGGCAATTAATCAATCATGTTCTTTTCTTGTCAGACAGTTAAGATGATTAATAATCGATATGGTTAACACAAGAAAAAGTGGCATTTTCACGCGTATTTTTACAGCGAATGTTATTAACATACGAGCCGAGCTTGTTAGAGGAAATTTCACGTTACCAAGAAATCCTAATGGACTTCATTGAGCGCGCGCTGCGTACGCGGAACCTGCTGCGTCCAAAGTAGAGCGAAACTTGTCACGAAATCCCATTTTACACTCCAATATCGGCGCGACAAAGAGATTGGTACAGCCTGGCCGCAAAATTACGCGTAGATGAATGCCGGCTCCCGCATTCGAGGACGGCATTGTCCTTGTGTCATCAGGAGCGCATTACGATGACAGTAAGAAGCATTAAGGAACGCGACACAAGCATACGCACACGCGCGCATACACGATCCCTTCCTGTTTGGCTGTGTGCGTGTTCCTGGTTGCCGCCGCATTTGCAGCGAGTGCGAGACGGCCGTGAATGACCAAGGTGGACGGCGTAATCCGTGATGACGCCACCTTTCTTCCTTGGCAAATCCTTGTTTGGGGAAACACCGGTATTCTTAGGAGGCACTGGGGCCGCTTCGCTACCGGGCGTTGCGATTGTTCTTCCATTATTGTCGGCCGCCAAGGCATATACTCCTCTTACACCTAATCCTTTAATCCTTGGGAAATGGAGCTGTTTGCAGACAAACGGATTGTGCGCGGCTGTCATTGTCCGCCTACGTGTAACAGATGCAAAATCTTGAATGCTCGAATGTCGGCTAAAACTAGCACGATCGTTATAGTTTTAGCTACCGGTTGTAGTTTTAGCTACCGTCTTACCCTTAGAGAAAGAAAAACGTGAGAGAAGTGAGATAGATGCCGAAGAATGAAGATTGTATATATCAAACTATTATATTTAATGTAACAAATTACAAGTGATAAAGGCTCACAAGATTAAAAATCAATCAAAAAATATGGAGCATCGAGCCGTAACTGAGTGTTGGTGTTAAAATATTCTATATTTAACTGCAGTTAAATATAGAACTTAACGTTTCGGACCTTTATAGGACCATTCTCAGTGTCGCATTGCAAATAAGAAAATGTACCTTAAAATTTTAAACAATCACGATACGAAAGATATTTCAATTGCAATATTCTGCAGAAATTTTTACTGCTGTTTAAAATTGCAAATCTCTGTTCACCATTCTTTTGCTGCTGTATTTAGATCGAGAATGAAGTTAGCTTGTTTAAAACTGTTTTATTGATTCAATGGAAATAAGAGCAAGCAGGAAACACACATAATGTTCATTAAAAGTCCGTGCAAGTCGCTTCGTCTCTCGTTCTCATCCGAATAGTCTGTCCGATCGTTGCCCGATCGGCCAGTGAGCCGTTCGAAGACCGAAAAAATAGAATTTGATCCCGGCTTAGGTCAGTGTCGAGCATCCTGGATCTGTCAATGCGTTTTTACGTAACGCGCGGAGGTAGGCGAGTGAGAAAGAGAAAGGGAGGAAAGGGAAGACTCTAGATGGCCGCTCGAGATATAAGTCTCAGATACATTGTGGGCGGAAGGAGTTTCCTCTATTCACCAAAAGGAGCAGTCACCATTGTTACGTCACGGTCTTGTATTTCTGCGAGGCCGGTTGACGCCGATTGGCTATCGCGCTATATGCCGATTCCGAAAGTAAGACGAGAAGGGTCCGCGGTTTCCCAGGTACGCCCTGGTCCGGTTCTGAAAAATCCGGTAACCACCTGGAAGGCAACGGTGCACGATATGCATCTCCCGGTAGGAATAATGCCGATTTCAATGCCGCCGCATTTTGCCCTGAGAAATTACATAGATCGAGCAAATTCTTAAAATTAATTTAACATTTTTTTAGAGGAGACCTAAAATCGCGCGGAAACATAGTCGATTCATGCGAAACAATTAAAGATAAAAATTGATCATGCATATATTGGTAAATCTAATTTTAATTAATTTTAAAAAATTATGAAAATCGGTTATTGTTTAAACTCTCAGATATCGCTTCGTGCGATCTTACTTATCGAAATCAAACTCTTATTTAATAATAAGGGAAAACACGACCGTTATATGATATACAATCAATTAAAATTAAACAAGCCAAATACAGTCCGAGCTTGGATGTTAGCAAGCTAATAATATTTTTTTGTGTACACGTATATTTCTGCAACCTTAATAAATTGCGCGCCGACTAACTTGTCAGACTTACAACACAGCTCCCGTTGGAGTGATAAAAACCCTCTCTTCCCCTAATTAAATCGATTTGATTTTACTTATGACGCTAAGCATCTAAATAACTGTAAAGAATTTAAAAACTCTTATTTAAACTGATTATGCAATAAAAAGTGTTTTTGAAGAATTCTACGAGTTTCATCGACGTTGCGTTCGGAAATACATATATACATATTACATATATATAAAAAGTGTTTCTTATATAATCGTACTTACAATTCCGATGTAACCCGATACGGAGACCGGCGTAACGTTACCGCGTGCGAACCACAATGAGAAAGGAAAAGCAGAAACGCGCGGCGAAATCAATTTGAATCGAACCGGCACGTAAGGGCCCTTAATTTTTTTGCGTTTCCCTGAAAACTCGTTTTACACGAGGGCGAAGAAAGAATCCGCTCCGAAGCTTGGTGGAAACTCATCGCAGACGTTGATTGCGTTTGACAGCTTCCGCGTTTCTCGGCCTCTCGTTGTTCTCTCGTATCCCGAAGTGGTGGTCAAGGGATCCGGATGAGTTCTTGAATCGGCACGGTGTAAGATGTGAGTTTTCACAGAGTACCTCACCTTCTCGGGAACCTTACGTTTTGGATGACTCGACTGGTGGGATCGATCGTCGACGTTCGGAGCCGCTACCAGAGCACGCGGCGGAGGGTTCATTACCGGGGATGGTTTCGCAAATTATCGTGACCGTGGTGGAATCACCGGCTGGCATATGGCGCGCGCGTTCCAGAAGCGTGTCGGTGATTGCCTGCGTGTGCGGAAGGCCGTAGGAGCTACACAATGTTCTGCGAAGCGTGAACGATAGGCACACCGACGGCTGAGCCAATTTGCTCCGCGATTTTCGTGAAGAAATTCGTACTGCTTTCGCGTGGAGTACATCAGAAATGAATTATATCAGTTTCCGATAATCCCCCTGACAATCAATCGCGTGTTCCGTTAAAAGGCGGATGATCGGCGGCGTGCAGGTGTTTTGTGTATTGGCTTATGCATCTCTACTGAGGCGCCTTGTGTATTGGATCAGCTCGATCGAGCGATCCGGACCGCGAAGATCGTTTGTTATATCGCAAAAACGACGAAGGAATTTAAGAGAAACTCCAACGGACGGTCGACCAATCGCATTGGTTGTCGAATGAGACAGAGGACTGTTTGCTCGCGCCGAAGAAAGGGAAGTGCAAGCCTTTCGCTCGCCGTGTGTCCAAACATTGGTATTGTACGACGAAAGATTCGGCGAGGCGTGCACTGATTTGAAGAATCAACTGCACGTCCATCTTTCCAAGAGATCACTCGTACCGTCGCGCAAATCCTGGCGACTCCTGCGACTCTTCGCGACCATTCTTTCGCGTCCTTTCGTAAGCACAATCCCGAAGAGCTTCGCCGGTCTAAATGAAATTACCAAGTAATCCGAGGGCCGGTGAGATCAACAGGATTTGAGGGCAGATATTTGGATGTGCGTTTACTTCCTGCTCAGTTTGCTTTCAATTGAAGAATTCTCAAAGGAAATGTTCGATTTCTCTCTTGTAAACATAGTTAGAAGTTGATAAATTAAAAAGTAATAGATATGTGAATTATTAATTTTTAGATAAGTAACTGCCTACTACTACTTTAAATCATTTTTAGATAATTTACACTATTCTATTAATGTAGAGTATGTTAGCGATAAAAAAGATCTTAACTTGAATATCAGAAAAATTATTCGGACGTGATGTGGCTTCTGTGCGGTTTCTTTATTTCTTAAACCATAAAAGCATCATAAATTTCATGAAATTTCAAGCTTAAAAAGGTGTATCCTCGTTAAATTATGATGAGGATGGTCTATATATGACTAGCTTTAAAAATGTAAGAGGTCAATGACTAGCTGACGAAAAGGTAATAAAAGCATAAAAGCGAGGTAAAAAAGTGTCACAGAAGAGGAAAAAGCTTTCTTATGTAATATATATATATATATATATATATATATATACAGGGTGTCTCAAAATTCGACCGATAATCTTTGGGTAGTTATAAAAACTGATATAATAAGCATTTTCAATACAAAGTAGTGTCTAGTAGCGCGCTTTGCGCGCGCCATTTATTCTTGACTATTATATTTACTTATTCACGCATCAAGATAACCAAAATCAATCTGTAATAATCTATCATTTATAAGTTGTCAAAACATGACTCTTTCAGTACGAAATGAGCCAAGCGAGAGAACTAATCAGCATCGCGGAAAAAAAGTTTCAATTCTTCAATAAAAAATAAATTTACTAGTAACATGCCTTTTATAAGAGTGAAAACCCATGTCCGCAAATGACCTATTTTGGCATTATGAATCAAGTGAATCAAAGACTAGTTGTTTATGTCTATATAGCTAGTTGAAATACAACATTATTTTCAGGGTCCGTGAATTCATAAATCGACGTTGCAATCTTTATATGAAAGTAAATGGTCACCATTTCGAATAACTACTGTAAATACTTCAATTAAAAAACCACTCTAGTGTCAAAACGGCTTATTTGCGGACATGAGTTTATTGACAATAAATGTTTGTTATGATATCCTTTATAACTACACGAGTAGTTATAAAGGTCCGAGTTTGGGACACCCTGTATATAAAATATAAGAAAGCTTTTTCCTTATTATTTTATTCCTTATTATTAATTTATATACTAGTTAATTTATATATATATATATATAGAAAAATTCTGTATCGTTTTGCGATTATGACAATAAATAATAAGTTATTAATTAATAAAGATTTTCATGCGTTTACGCGATTCGGAGAGAAAAGACATTCCAGCGTTTACGTTGCTACGTGCGGGGCGAGGTATTGGAAGAAGTGCTGTGAAAATAATTATTTATACGCGGGTGTTATACTTATTATCCGATACTCTGATGTGTGTATATATACAAGGTGTTCATCATAATGGTTTTTGAGACCTTTGTGACAGTTCAAAAAAGTCTATTTCACGCAAATTATAACTTGCGGTCTGAAAAAATAAAAAAATCTTATTTTTTTCATAAAAAATTCAAGGTCGACTTTTTTAAATAGAATCATACGATTTTTTCATAATATTATAAAGAGTATTTTATTCTAGCATATTTTGATATAAAATATAAATTATTTCGTATTTAGATTAATGTTTTGATGATGATATCTTAACACTTTTATGCATAGAATAATGAGATAAATTAATTGGTGTAAAGAAAACGCATAGTTGCTTTTAAAAAAAGATATGTAAAAAGATTACAATTCAGATATATAATTCTTTTATTAATTTTATCATTAATTTTACTCTATTATTTGTTCCTCTTCAGATTATACAATTTTTCTCCGAACATATTTTTGATTCGACCTTATCCTGCAAAGATAAAAGGAGTAATAGATTAAAATGGAACATTCTCTATATAAGTTTCCGACAGAATCATGAATACGATATAATCTCACACTTTAATATTTTACAATAAATTCTGCTTTGTAAAGTTATTAGCTAATATTACAACTGATGACTTGATTAGAATCCGAGGATTAAAGGGACAAAACGTTAAAAAGAACTAATAGAGCACAGCTCGTTTCACTAAGATAGAAAATTAGAGATCAAATTTTCTTTTTATTTTCTTCGATGTCTAATTATTTCTCTATCTGAAACATTTTTTGTGCCTGTTCTTGTTACACGTTTTTTCACCGTGGTCATTCTTTGTCTAAAGAATGCACGACTGCGTTCGTATAGGAAGAAAGGGAAAAAATTATACGGCAACAAAAGGCTCGTAGGCAGAAAAGGAAAATTTATGTACGTGTCATGGCGCAACGTCGCATCTGCGTGGAATTTTGTCCGGTCCGTCAGTTCGCCGTTTTCCCAAGATTTAGGTCAACCGGACAGTTGCGGGAAAGCAGTTCGCCGTCCGGGGTTGAACCCGGGCCGTTTGTCTAATGATCCCCGATTTCTCGGTGAGTTATAAGGTGGAAGCCTTTAACATTCGCCGAAGCGTCGTAAACGCGATCCGATCCCCATCGGCTGCGGCAGATCGTTGTTGATACCGGTGCATTGTTAAATGCTTGATCTACTGCAGAAGTAAAAGAATTGCCATGTAAGTAAAAGAGGGAAAGAGAAATTATCACATCGCGCATTCCTTTAGCTTGTACCAGAATATCTGCAATTATCGAAAACATCGTCGACGATTATCGTTGGAGAACGCGGGTAAAGGGAATCGTGTGGACGATGCATGTGCGGAATAGCATGTGGAAAGACGAGGGTCTCGGCGAGTCTCTCGGAGATTCTCTTGGTGTGTAACACCGGCAGGACATTTATCTCGAGTGTCACTTCACTCAACTTTCACTGACACAATGTCACTCCGTTCGGTCCTCCGGCCCGTTCTCCACTCCCTTCTACGGGCCTTCCCTACGCGCAATCGAGAGGGTTTCCTCGAAGATGCTCGTAATGGGCTTTCATTCAGGCAGGACACAAACTCTCCATCTCATCATTTGCATCGCTCACGATTAATCTTCCTGCTGGATCGTTCATTCGCAGTCCGCGCGCAGTGGTATCCCGGCATCCATTATCCGTTGTGTCGACACAACAGAAATCAGTTAGAATTCGTAAGAATTCGTGAAAATCGTACGACACGCAGAATAACGCCATGTCGTGCTTGACAATTGCCAAAGATCATCGTTAATATACGTCAGAATTCTCTTCTGTCAGAGTGCTTCTTGCAATACTACTTTCGCTTATTTTATTGATACTATTTGTCGAAAAAGAATAAAAATATGAATTATCAAGAAGAGAGTACTATTTTATAATAAAGGAGCGTCGATTATGATCGCAGCAGCAAATAATAATTAAACTTTATACTTGTAATTTTGTTCTTAGAAGATAGAACATATAATATTATCGGAATTCTTAGTTTTTGCAAAAATATATAAATAGGAGAATGTTTATTTTCTTCCTTCGAACTGTATGGTCCTTCATTGATTATGCCGACGTTTTATTATTAAATTTAAGTACAAGTATACTTTTCACACAAGTAATCGACAACGTTAAAAACTTTCAAATCCCGTTTAGTACCTATAAGCATCCTTTTCAAGAGGTGCTGAAAGATTCAGCTTTCATGCATCTTTTAAAAATCTTGCATTACAAAGAAATTGTCATAATAGATCGCTCTTCGGACATAATGGCAACTTTTAACGTCTTAATCGAGAATTGGAACTTAGTACCTTTCTTTACTGGTGGTCAAAAAAGGGTTCTGACGAAAAAGTAAGAAGTATCCACGGAACGAATTATCTAACGCGTGTCGAACCGTGCTGCCGGTCATGTTCTCGCAAAAGTAGCACAATGCCCGGACTGCAGCTACCTCTTCATAAGACGAACGATATATCATTACAAAGTGCCCGCGACTAAACGACGCGTTTGACAATCTGAAGGAGATCATTGTGCCTGCCTCTGCTACCATGGTTTCCCAAAAGAGATATCGCGGCCGCGAGAAAGAAATTTCACATCCGAGAGAGTCCTTTCGGTCGTTATCGTAGCGAATCTCTGCTTTAAATTTCCCGGTGCACAATCGGACCGCGCTACGGCGTCGGATTCTCTGCACGAATTACACTTCGCATCAAGTTCCAAAAGTGCTTTATACTAGCACCCTTATACTAACAATAAGATAAAGAGAAAAGATATTTGCAGCTGTTGCGCACGCAATTCGAGGCGCAATTAATTAATAAGACATCCTGCCATCGACATCTTGTACACTTACAAAATGTCAATGTCCGCGATCACAAATATGATTCTCTGTGAATTTTCGATCCAAGCACACACACATGCACACACGCGTATACATTATATTGTGGTAGTTTACATAATTTCCCCGCGCGAAAAGGAAAGCTGGGCTAGGATCAATGGGAACGAGGGAGGGATCGAAGTCGCGGTGTGGGCAAAGGGACCCTCGTCCTGCAAAATATCAAAGGCTCAGTAGGGAAATTGAAAGGCTTTGTATGGAAATAAGAATGTATCGACTGCCCCCGAACAACCACTCATCCGGGGACAAGATTTTCGAATCTTATACATTTAGACGCTTCGTCGCGAGAGATCGTAAGAAGAAAAAGAGAAAGAGAGGGAGACGGGATTTCTTATTTATTCTACCCGGGATGTAATTTTTGTCGAAGCTATTGCGCAATCTAGCTGTCATTCCGTATCAATAACCGTAAAATATAATGTATATAATAAAGCGTACAAAAGAGAACCAGATTGAAAGTCTTTTTTTATTATCTTTCTTTATTATATTCTATTAAACTGAAACTAAAATATTTTCTTGATAAATTTAGGTATTATCATAAACATTAAAAATTATTGATTTATACGTACATATATATAAATGATAATAATATAATTTTTAATATTTATGGAAATGTCTTTGTGATCTTAATGTAAACGTTGCAAAATGAAAAATAAAAAAAACAAGTATTTTATTTACATGTTATAAGTAATAAAGTCACTAAATATATACAATAAAACGTACCTTATATACATATTTGTTAACTTGGTACACACTTGGCAACATTCTTTAATAATTGAAGCTTGCAGATATTTATTATTTAATTAATAGTGTTATTAGTGCAGAGAAGAAAGTTGTGCGATTTATACAGTAATTTTGCAATTATTTCATATTGTAAGACTATATAAGAATTCATATATTTTAATAATTTAAAAATAGCAATTATTTTTAAACAATTAATTTGCGGTGTATGGCGTATTGTCAATTTCAGATGGTTTTTTCTTTTTACCTGATAACGCCAACTAGGAGCAACCTTCCAATCTGGAAAGTATAACGTGTTAGCAGGCTCAGGCGTCTCGGTAGTCGATATAAAATGGCGTGTTCATGTAAATGGTAACTTACCGACCTTACTGGATGCAGTTAGAGGAGAAACTTGTGCGATTTATACGGTAATTTTGCAATTATTTTATATTGTAAGACTATATAAGAATTCATATATTCTAATAATTTATAAATAGCAATTTGTTTAAAACTGTATATACTTTTATAAATACTTATTTTACGTGTTATTATCAAACTGATTTGAGTTAAACATAAGCCTATTACGTTATGTCTTATTAATTCTAATTTATACTCCCTATTTATATAATCCTAATCTTATCAATAATAATCGTACGATTATAATACTTTATGAAAGTGCTTTATCTCTTTCTAATTTATTATTTAAAATTCTAAATAAAAAATAACCATTAGGGGTGTGATGACGTAAGAGCTATCAGCATATGAGGGTGAACAATTGAACATAGATAGTGCTATGCGGACTGCGTGACGGTTTACAAGTGCGTTCGATCGCAGCGACGCATATTTTTCTCGAGCGGTGTATTCGGACGCTTGAAAACATAATTTAATATTTTCTCCATGAGTATCGAATACATTCGCCGGAAATATTCGCGAGAAATAAGAGTTTTCTCCAAAAACATACGTGTATTAAAGGAACGCGTGTTAAAACTATGCGTACAGAGTGCTGATAAAACTTGCGCGGAATGCATAAGGCCATTTTTATTACTGTTCAAATTGTGCGGATTGTTTGCCAATAAAGTCACGGTGGGTCAAGTGAAGCGTTGCTCCAGGCCCACTTACGGCATTTGCGTTTTTTGGATAGGCCTCTTCGTCACGTGCATATATTATTTGTTCCTGTATCTTGTGAAATTAAAGCGTATTTATTTAGAGATAACAGTACATTTCGCGAAACATTTCTTAGGATGCATAAGTCTCAGTGCCGATGTCATCACTGCTTACTCTTCGCAAAATCACTTCAGAAAGGTGAGGAAGATGGGATAAAGATTACTCTTTATAAGTCGAAGAGTGAAATATCACTCAAAACGAGTGAAAAGAAAGAGAGGTGCAAGTGTAACGAAAAGTGCAAGTGTAATGAAAATTGAGCCTGTGCACTTTGAGCGATTCGTCACCTCTAAGAAACAGTAAAATTGCGCTCTAAAAATTGGAATAAAATCGCACTCCATTTGAGTGAAAGGGCACTCTTTTCGAATGCAGTAGATCAGTGTCTATAGGAGTGAATTATATCACTCTACAATTTTAAGTGAAAAATTTCACTCTATTAAAGTTATTTATCAGTCGATCTTTAGTGAATCGTGATTCACTATAGCTTTAGAATGAGATCGGATTACTTCAGTAGAGCAGTCATTCTAAAAATTTAAGTGAAAAATTCACTTCTACCTTATGAGTGCCCGCATTTACTCAAATTAGAGTGACAACCCTCTCTTTTGGAGTGACTATCGCAATCACTCTAATATATTAGTAGCGAAACCACTCTATAAGATTTAGAGAACAAGATGAGTTTCCATAGTGAATCACAAATTATTCTCTCATTTTACTTTTAATATTTATTTTTTCCACAGTTTTTCGACCGATTGGATGGTTATGACTACAAAGTCGCACAAATAAAAAACAAAAGGAGAGACAATTTATGGATACCCTGGATCGTTGCGCTTTTATTAATCTTTGTTAGTCTGTTGCTTGTAAACGTGATGATACTTACGGAGTTGGTGGGCGACATATTCCTGTCATTACTGTTAGATCTTTGTATGATGATCATACAAATGTATAGTTTTCTGGAAAAGTTTCTCTTGTTGTACCTCGTACTGGTACGCTTCAGACATCTGAACAAGAATATCGCGCCGAATGTGTCGTGGGACGAAGAGCGACGTGAACCAAACGCAATAGAAATATCGGATGTACAAATTATGTATTTGATGCTTTACGACGCTCACAAAGCCTTCAATGATATTTACAGATATCCTCTATTTTTATCGTTTTCATTTCTCATGATGTGCGTTGTTGCGAACCTGAGTATCTTTCGGAAGGGAAGCGCATCGACAGCCTGCTCGTTGGTCTGTCCTCCGATGATGCTAATACTAATTATATGCATAATTTCTCATTGTACAACGGAAGAGGTGCGAAGTTTTCAATTCCTTTTACCTACAAAATTCGTTTTGTTTTTGAAGAATTTTAGATTATTTACTTACATTTAGTAAAAAAAAATCATTGTTATACAAACGGTATATTTCAGGCAAATAACATTACGTGTGTCTTGAACAAAAGTATGACCATGCTTGTTCATTCAGGAAAAACGACGGTGATTATCTAAGAAATGTGATTATCTAAGGAAATGTTTTGTATAACATTAACTTGTTTTCACGTTTTAGACTAAAATTAGTGCTTTAACGTATTTTTTACACAATTGCGTGTCTTTCGACGCGGCAGGATTTTTCACGATTGACATGCCTTTATTTCACTCCGTAAGTAATATTTTCCTTAAAATTAATTAAATTAATTTATTATCATTATTACTAACTTTTGTTTAAACTAAAATAATTAAAATTGAAATTGAAATTAATATTAATTTAACTTAATTTATTTTAAATAAAAAATTAAAAAATTAATATTATATATGGAAAAAATAATTTTATAAATTAAATATTTGTTACATATTTACTACTAAATTTTTTTATACTGAATTATTTTCAGATTGTTGCGTCATTAGCAACTTATTTCATAATACTGGTATAATCTTCTTTATTAAAATATTTATGGTATGGATATCTGTATATTCTAATAAAACAAATATAATAAAAACAAATAAATATAATAAAAAAATTAATCGCGTATCGAGACATATATTATGACAAATATGTGCAAATGTGTGTACCATGCTTAATCATTAGTCCGCAATATAATAACCGACGAGTTGATAGTATCTCATTGACATAGATTCCGAACAAGCTTAATGCATGTTCATGTAACAAAATCATGATTCTTTATCGACTCTATATCGACGCTGACACAAGCGTCGCGTGACTCGATGTGGAACAGAAACCGTAACACGCGACACGTATCTTTAAGTAGACGAATGCCATTGCCATTTTTTATTATTAGTTGACGTGTCGTAAATGGATATGCAACGTTAGGGTACACGCGTGATTCGACGATCGTTAATACGATTGTGTCGGTGCTTTGTCACAATCTTAATCTCCGTTTTTTATCAGACTGATTGCATCGGAAAGTATGGACGTGCGTAACGGCAAAACGTGATTCGACGAAGGTATAAAAAGGAATAAAAATCGAAGTCGATAATGTCTACGTAAAATTCAGTTGCATGGCGTGACGGCAATCGTTCGGTCGTTCCACAAATCGGCTAGCTTAGCTTAATAAATTTATGTAATAATATTTTTACATTAAAGATATTTCTTCTATTAAAAATAACTCTCTCAAAAGCAATTACCGTGTCAAAAATCAATATCAACGAAATCAACGCAAAAAATGCCTTTTCGAAATCTAAAGCTCTTAATAATGCTCGAGAAAGCATTAGGTATATTTTCGTGCAATTTGGTGAACGGCCGATTGAAATCGAGCAGTACCTGGAGCTGTTGTTTTTGTTTAATATGGATCTTATTTCATTGTTTATACATGGGTATATATTATTATGAGAGGTACATCGATACGCCTGTTGAAAGAGCTAAAATAAAGGACAAGGTACTTGACATCCTGCAGACTAGTATGTATTTTGTTTCCTTCGCCCCTTACTATATTGTGGCAGCCTTTTGGAGCGAGAATTTCGTTAAGGTAAATGAGTCTTTGATCTCGTATACTTCTCGTATACAAAACGTGTATTGCCATAAATTCGATAAAGATAAACGTTTTTTAAAGGTAACTAACATAGTTACCTTTAAACAAATTCAAATCATAAATAAGTAAATTATTACATCACATTTTGCGCGTAATTATTGCAGTTGTCTGACAAACTTCTGACATACGACGAACAGGCGATAGCATTAAAATATCCAAGGAAGGACAAACATATATTCACGTATCTGTTTTTCGTGTACACGTTCATCATATTAAGTTGGGAGTCTTATTATGACGTCGGTGATGCTATATCGGAAGGGAGATCGGAAGGGAGATCGGAAGGAATATTGGAAGGAATATCATTCATGTTGAGAAATATAGTTCCTAACATTAGTGGCACTTATCGCATCTTAATAATGTGCATGTTTCTGGATCTGATACGCCAACGTTTTCGTCACCTGAACGAGACGATAGTCCCTCACGTTTCGGAGTTACCGGTAACCGGATCGCTAGGCGAAATCACGGTTTACGACGTGCGCTATTTGCACGGTGTACTTCTCGATAGTGCTGAACTGATAAACGCATTATACGGGATAGGCGCTTTGCTCACCCTCATGTCCACATTACTGGGACTTACTTCAATTACATACACAATCATAAAAAATTTGCAGCAGCACAAAAATATACAAGACCTCTTTATAGATGTACTGGATTTATTGATTCAAAATATTTATTTGTTCACAATGTATCACTTTACGACCTATGAGGTAAAAACCGAGAGCTTTATTGTAATATCATTTTTCGTGTTCATTAAAATGTTCGACTATTCGATATTTTCTTTAAAATAGACGAATAAACGAAACCAAACTGTCGACTCTCGTGTAGCATGTTATTACTATCGTTTCAGGCAAATCGCGTGGAAGAGCGCGTGATAAAATATGGCTTACCCTTTTCGAACAAGAAATGCCGTATGGTAAGTTTTACATTTTCCTCAGCCGGATTGTAGGTAACAATTTAACAAAAGCAATTGGTTTCAGGACAAAATCGAAATGATGTTATATTTTTATCATAGGAGATATTCTTTCACAGCCGCGGAATTCTTTGAACTGGATATGACAATATTCCTTCCAGTAAGATGAGATTATGGCTGCAGTCCATTTGATGTTATACAAATAACATCTGAAGCGTTCTTCTTCTTCTTCTTTCTTCATTAAAAGAAAGAGGAGAAGAAGAATGCTTCAAATCATTTTTGTAGTGTTAAGTGGACCGCAGCCTATAATTCTTTATATCATTATTAACAACAAGAAATAAATTCTCATTGTATTTCAGATCGCTACTGTGGTAATGACGTATTTAACTTTAATAGTATAAGTCATGGACTCTCTTTGTTTAATATAGTTGTCACGACGTTTCGACCATTCGACCATTGGTCCTTTATTTCAAGTGTAAATCTATAAATGTATAAATCACAGTTCGATAATTAAAAAGCATGTAAAATTATAACTGATCACAAAACCAAAACTGATGGAGAAACGCTATAATACAACCCAGGTAGCAAGTTGCCCGCAGGTTGCTGTCAATTTGCTTAAAACTGCTCTGCTAAGTTGCCTTCAATATTGAGGAAAGCGGCTTCCGATTTTGCCTATTGGATTGCCGACTTTTATTTACTTATTGCCACATACTTATTACCACCAAAACGGTTGCCAACAGATTGTGGCAACTTTTATGGCAATAAGTATGCTACGAGCTTTCCGCTTGTTTGCGTAAGGTAATCGTTGTCTGCATAATGCTTTTAAGTTGCTCTAAACGAAATTACTGTTGTCCGGTGACAGCAATATGATGACAACTGAAGGGAAACTTATGCCAAACACTATTTCCTTTTTATGCCAAGGAATGCTTGGCTATCTGGGAATACATTGTGAATACAATAATATAAAAAAAAATTCTAAAAACCTAAAAAAAATTTCTAAATACCTAAGTCATGAATAAATCAATAAAAAGTATCACAAATATATCTCTCTGGTCATGACATTGTGCCAAAGCAAGTAGTATGAATTTGAAAGCTGAATTTAAGCTAATTAGACCAAAATAATTAAGATAAGGAAACCAAAGTTAATATAAAAGGTGTGCGTGTTTTATATATGTCAAATACTCAACAAAATAATCCGTATAACCGTTATCTCAAACTGAAGCAGATGAAATTAGCATTGTGCATCATCATAGTTGAATGTCCAGAAGTTAAAAAACAGAAAGTTATACAGAAATAAAGAAGAAAAGTACAGAAATAAAACGAACCAGAGAGAAGAATAAAATCGGCCACGCCGCGTGCCCGCGATCTAGCGAGTTCTGAAATTGTGCTAATTCGCAGCGCCTCTACATCCATTTTATCATGAACGTAGAACTACGTAGCCAAATTCGCCAAATCCACTTTTCGAGATGATAAAACGCTATTTGGTTCATATCCGTGCTACTCAGTGATGTCAGGACTGCAGCATCGCACACGAGCACAATGACTTCCATGATATACTTACATACACGGGCCACTATTTCTAGCATCTGTTAATTTTTAATCGACCGTTAACTTTTCAGAATAGTCAATAGAAGATTCGAGTTGGCTATTTCTATAATTAACGGTCGGTTAACAGACGTTAGAAATAGTGACCCTACAGGACTCTAGTGGCGTTCCAATTGAGGGCTCTCACGTCACTCACACATCTCACATCCCACGAAATTGCAGCACTGGTTCGATCAGTTCAGTCAGTTTAGTGTATATTGATGTATATCTGTGGTTCGGTGTTCGGTCTGCCGTCTGGCATCACTGTGCACTGGTTAAAAATTGGAAGTTGAAGTCGGTTAGTTTAAGAAGTCGAGTTCCTATAAGGGACGTACGTTCTGTGACGTGCAACGTTAAGGTATGTACCTAATCTCAATAAAAAGAACTTCTGATGGAGAACTCATGTTTCGCTACGATCTGATAAGGATTCGTTAAATAGCGATATATTTACTTGATATAACATTAGATTGCGTAATTCAGTATAATGATCCGAGTTTTCAGTCGATTATATCAAGAAACGCGCTTTCCGGCGGATTTCCCAACCTTCTCACGTGGCGAGAAGCGTGTTTATTCAACGCTGCTCTAAAAACAATGTCGAAAAAATCGACCGTGAGGATCGGCACGCAGGACGGATCTTTTTATTGCTCTGGGGTTTTTGCCTGTGCACTATTAAAGCTGCTACCACAGTACAAGGATGCGTCTATAGTGAGGTAATCACTCAACTGAAAATCAACCCTAATAGAAACAGATTTATATATAAAATTGTATGACAAAATCTGGATAAAATTTGGAATGTTACAATTATGGGTCTGTTTTCTATTGCTGAACTAGTTTAGAGTTTGTCTTTTTTACTCCACATTGGAAGGAAAGTGCAGCCAGTTCAGCAATAGAAAATAGACCCTATATGTTTCAATATTTGCAACAATACTTGTAGAAATTTACATCATTGTGCAAATATTTATCAATATTTATCAATATTTATCAATATTTGCACAATGATGTAAATTTCTACAAGTATTGTTGCTAATATTGAAACATATAGGGTCTATTTTCTATTGCTGAACTGGCTGCACTTTCCTTCCAATGTGGAGTAAAAAAGATAAATTTAGAAATAAATTGTACAAACATTTATCATTAATAAAATCATTAATAAATATTTATTATTAATATTTGCACAATTTATTTCTAAATAATATTTCAGCAAAACAGTGTTATGGCGAATTATCTTAGCAGAATATTTGCAACATTAAATTTGAAAAGAAGTTGTGAAAAAAATAATTGTGAAGTAATTGAGAAATATATTTGCGTTTTATTACGTTTTGCTCCTGAGGCTCGATTCTTGAATTTATTCGAAAGAGAAACGTATGCGCGAATTCTGCTCTTACAGAAAAGTTGCAAGTTGCTTGACTAAAAGCCACAAGAACCAATCAACTTGCTACTTTTCTGTAAGAGCAGAATGTGTGCATACGTTTCTCTTTCGAATGAATTCAAGAATCGAGCCCCAGTATTACGTAATGTATAGTATTCTGTATTTGCTGAGTCGCCGTTAGATGGCATCCTTTTTCGTATGTAAAATATGATGAACGATGGTATATATGGAGGGGTAAAAGTTATAGTGATGTAAGTCAAATTTTTAAAAATATTGCCAATTTATATATTGTATAGATTGCATCTATGCACACGAACCAATATCTTAAAAAATTTGACTTACACCACTATGGCTTTTACCCCTCCATATGTAACTATTATGTATCGGTTATATTTGCTTCCTAAATGTCAAAATAATTGTGCAAAATTTAAACCTAAAATTGAATTTATCAATTTTTGTACAAATATTATTCAGAAATTTCATGACAAAACCGAGTTATGGCGAATTATCTTAGTGCAATAATTGTGAAATTCCTCTTAATTGAATGATACAATTATTATATATGTACAATATTTGCGCAATTTTCCTATCGAGTAAAAGTTTTAACGCATTAAAATCCAGAAAGGGAATTGGCATAAATTATAATATCGAAACGAAATGAATAGGAAATATTAAGTTGCAAAATTTATAGATATGCAATTAAATTTTTAGATCTCGAAATCCGAGTGTCTTAGATGCCTGTGATATCGTGGTGAATGTTGGCGGCGAGTATGATCCTTCCAGAAATCGATACGATTCTCGCATGAAGTAAAATAACATATTTTTTAATGATATACCATTAAAGATAATCTCTCTGTTTTTGTCACATTATTATTTATTTTTTTCTTGCATCAGAGAATTCCAGGAATCGATGGGTACCGTTATGAAGAACCCAGGGTACAATTGGACAGAAAAACTAAGCAGTGCAGGACTAATCTACTGCCATTTTGGTCATGAGATATTGAGGAGTGTACTTCCGGACATAACAGAAGACAGAGTCATTGATGAAATCTTTAAGATTACTTATGATACGCTAATCAAGGAAATCGATGCTATAGCTAACGGTGTGCCGATGTACGATGCAGAGTCATTGCAAGTGGACCCTTGTGATGTTATATGCTGCGCAGTACGCTTCTCCAGAATTATTGCATATCCATTTGTTTTAGGTATCGATCAGTTACCGATTTAAGCTCGCGCGTAAGCAGACTTAGTCCTCAGTGGTACAGCCATTTACATCATGGGTACAATCAGGATGTGAATATCGAGAGAAAATTTGAGAAAGCCATGGCTTTGGTTCGGGACGAATTTTTAGAAATTGTGCGCGGAACGAAAAACATTTTGTTACCGACGAGAAACATCATGCGACGCGCCATGGAGAGTCGATTCGAAGTAAGGAAGACCCTCTATTTGTCTTTTTGTTTTGGATATATTTTTGATTATCATTTAATGTAAAACATTCTTGTAAGATTGATTCGAGCGGAGAGATAATAACGATGTCGCAACCTTTATCGTGTAAGGAGTATTTGTTTCATTTGGAAAAGGAGATGAACGTGTCGCCATCAATAAAGTACGTCATTTTTGAAGTTAGACCCTATTATTGGATTGAGTGCATGCCAGTAGAGTTGAACAGTTCCGAGTACAGAATGTTATTACCGGAAGCATGGGGCGGTTTGAGCAATGATACTCTTGTGGAAGCCTGTGGAATTGAAGGCGCCATACATGTGGTTTCTGGTCGGTCCGTCGGCGGTCACAAAAATAAGGAAGGTGCAATGGCCATGGCGCGGAAAGCGCTCAAGATTGGGAAAACCATGCAAGATGAAAACCGTGCAACCACGCAAATCATCATAAAAAATGACGATGTCTAGACTATTGATTTTTTTTTAATTTTTATGATGGTTATTGAACATTTTTCAAGAACATTCTTTTTTCTAATTAAACGCAACTCGCTTGCGTACATTTTGTTCTATTTAAAGACTCCGATCGTTTAACACTCACTGAGTCCCATTATAAGAAAATCATTTTATTTTTTGAATTGTGCGTTAAATACTTTTGAATATATTTGTATATTCAATAAGACTGAATCAAATTACATACTTATACCAGAAATTAAAAAAAATGTATATGACTCATTTATTGTCAAAGTGTCCTCACATCAGATTCTCACATAAATGTGGTACAAGTTTCTCCGCATGTTCTGCGATCGGGAAGAGATAGCTTGATTTTATCGATACCGCGATTTTCGATGGTTGCTTAAATTCGTCAATCAGCGTTCCAAGCGGCTGCTTGAGCGTGCGCAGCCAAATGTGCGGCCTTAGCCTGAGCCACTTCGGGAGTGTCGATTACTGTCGATTACTCGACCGTCAGATCTAACTAGGAGCGTAACTGCAGTAAAATGCAGGCGAAGATGTATATGCCAGAGCACCTTATGGAACCAGCCCGATCGTCTTGGCTACCTCCTACGTAAACAAACATTTAATTAAATTATTCATCGGTATATTGTGAGGCGAAGGAATTACAAAAAACTATTACCGAAACCATCGACACAACGTTATGTCGATGGTTCTCGACTCTTAATAATGAAGGGCAGTACTGTGTTGAATATCGGTCACGAATAGCTATTGCCCAGTGTGTAATTATATTTAAACCAAGAGTGTCTTACTTGGACGTGAGTGGTGAGATGGGTAGTCTTAGTCTGGGCAGCGCATGGTGTGCAGTCTACCACCCGATTGTCCGCGCCTATGGGCGCGCCATACGTAATCTCAGATGCATGAACAGCAAGCATGTTTCCGTAAATATGCGTTTCTGGTTTTGTAAGCCTAAGTGGCGAGATGCGCTTTTGCCTGCATTACTTCCGGCGTGTCCAGGACTTTCTGGTCCAGTTTGGTCCGAGCGGTACACCGACGTGGTATGTCGAATAGGCCGGTTTTACTGCCGCGATAGGGCAGAATGCGAATAAAACGATCTGCAAAAAAGAACTACATGCGTAGTTAAATTTTTTGCGTAGTTCTTGTGTTGGGCTGCGTTCCGATATTTACTGCCAGTACTGAAAATCTACGTTAGTTCACGTTACGTACACTACAGATTTTCAGTACTGGCGGTGAATATCAGAACGTAGCCTTAGTATCTTGTCCTAAAACATTTGTGAAGTATTTCCTCAACAAATAATCTGACTCCAAAATTGAAGAAACTTAACTACGGAAAAAATTAATGACAAAGAATATCTCAGCTTTAATTTAACTTTACAACTAATAAATCGGTTTAGCTATAATCTAGTAAATCTAATTGATCACGGAATAGACGATTGAATGCAATTAAATTTTCGTCCGTAAGATTAACTTCGAGGATTCCCTGCCAATCGATGATACTCAGCCTTCATGTCTTGTTAGTGAGGTCAAGCGCTGCTGGATGATTACCAATACTTATCCTAAAGTTTGGACTGCTATGTGGCATTGTGTGTGTGTGTCGAACCTCGGATTCTCTTTTATACATGTACAACCATTCTTTTTTTAATACAGGCTGCTCCGTTTTTATCGAATCGTAATTGCGATCAGAGAAAATTGAAATTTTTCTACACAAACAGTATATTTTTAATAGAGTTTGACTGAAATACATAGATACTTATTTAGCAACAATAAGTTTTTTTGGACAAAATATTCTGTTATTTTAATATCTAGATATAATAATAAAGGAATTATAAATATCATGATAAACATAATTTTTTATGCTCATTAACAAGTTCTTTTGCATTAAATATTTTATTAATCTGTCAAGTACGATAGAAGAATTAAATTTATGTATATTAAGGTGTTTGTGGTGAGTGGGGATAGTGAAATATATGGCGTGGATGCAGGTCAATAAGGGTGTGAAGGGTGCTTGGGGGGGGGGGGGTGTGAGGATGTACGCGAGTATTGAAATGTCGATTATAGACACCGGGACGACGACGACGTTGATGACGTTTTTTTAATCCAAATTACTCGATTTTAACATATATATTAAAAAATCTCCCTTAATATTCGATGTAGAAAAAAAAAAATAATGACACTTTTATAAATAATAGGACCCCAAGCAATCGATTAAGCCTATTAAAAATTTTATCCGCTTAGCCGTTTTTTAGATATGACCATCGTGTTTCCGCTCAACTCAATGCTTGGGGTATAGAGACACTTTCAGTCTCGCTGCCCGTGCTGCTGGCGCTTACACTTGGCGCGAGACACTATATACCGTGTCTCTTGATAAACAATGAGATTTAAGATCCATATGACACGATATTGGTGTAATTTTATCATCTGAGGAAAAACTAACACACAAATACATCGTAATTTTATTTAAAATTACTAATTTTAATACATATTTACATGTATCTTTCAGTCTTTTAAAGTTACTTACAAATTAAAACAATTTTCGCTATATTAGGGGAGACCGGGGCTAGACCGTTAGTTTTTTTTCGGAGCCGATTTTTAACAACAAAATAAATAATTGAAGTTAAATGTGGTATACCACTGTAAAGAGTGAACCTTTAGCTACAAAATTTATTAAGGAAATTTTTATCTACGTCGCTTTGTTTAACCGGTATAGAGCAAAAACGACAACGGTGCAAAAATTGAAATCTCAAAAATGCCGGGGTTGAACCGCTACCCCCCCGGGGTTAATCCGTTACACTGCATTTTCAATATATATACGTACATCTAATCCTGAAAAATGATAGGATACATTTTAATAATTGTTTTTTAAGAGAAAAATATAAAAATTTATTTAAAATTTTTATGCGAAACATTATTAAAAAATAATTGTTTTACCTATTCCATAAAACAATTTAGGCACGTGAATACAGAGGTTAACCAAATCGTAAACTCCCCAACGGCACGTCACATTGTCAACGCGGGCAACCACGGGGAACACGCGTGACGGCGTTCCGGTGCCATAGGATCAGCGCGGACCCTCGAGCAACCTAACCAAGCCGCGTTTCTCGCAGGGGAGCGATAAATAGCGACAGGGGGGTTAGAAAAGCTCGCGGTGGAGCGCGACCATTTTACCGACTCGACGGCGTCCTCGCGCCGATTCCTCGACGCGCCGACGACGACGACGACGACGGCCACGACCACCACGACGACGACGGCCACGACCACCACGACGACGACGGCCACGACCACCACGACGACGACGACGACGACGACGACGACGATGACCACCACCGACACCACCACCACTACAACGGCGGCGACAATGACGCCGAGACGATGCGGCGAACGCTGGACGATGCGGTCGCACGCGCGACTGTCACTGACTTAACGACCAACAACGACAATTTACCGCGGCCGGGAGTCGGGACGATCTACCGCGCGCGCGGCATGTCAACTCTCGCGCGGAAATCGCGGGATCTCAGAGCCGTGCCGTGCCTCGCCGTACCTCGCCGACGTGCCGTGAGCGCGAGCGATCTCGAAAACAACGGTCCGCCATCTTTTCGGTCGGCCAAAACACCCGTTTTGCGACGATAAGTGCGTACCATTTCCCTCTTACACAAACTGACGCACGTGCAAGGGAAGACAGAATCACGCTCGAGGGAAACCTAACCTGAAATCGCCGTGAGCTGAAGTCGTGCGCCCGGCGCGCCACAGTGACGAGACTAGCGGACCAGCCCCGGGTGCTTACTAGCGGATAAGCCCCAAACATAAGTTTCAGGTTTGATTGCCCACGAAATATTAGACATTAACGATAATGAAAAAACTACACTGGATTCGTGTTCAGCATGCATTACTCTTTATAATCACGTACCTCGAGATTTGGAGAGCAAATATTATTGCAGATATTACAATATTTCCACGCGCAGAAAATTTCACTTTCACCTTCCGAAAACACGTTTGCCCTCGTAAAAATCATAACACGGCAGGTAACCTGCCGAAACTCCGTTGGTCACATGGGTACCATAAACAGCGTTTACAATGTTAATAGCGAGTTCGCACAATATACAGGTTCCGAGATATTTGATTTAGCGGATTTACCCCGGTAGCGGTCTAGCCCCGGTCTCCCCTATAGGGATTTTATATCTTCCAAAAGATATAAAATATCTTCATCTTGTTGTCCACATTATCCTTGATAATTAGGAACTTTAATGATATATATATATAATCATTAAAGTTCCTAATTATATATATATATATATATATATATATATATATATATTGACGATATATCGATAAGTATTGAAATACGACTTATTTATAATCATTATGTCTATAGTTGAATCTATAGATTTATAATTAATTACAATGTTAATCTATATATATAAAAAAGAATGTATGTATGTATGTATGTATGTATGTATGTCCTTTATACACTCTTGAACTATTCGACCGAATTTTTACCAAAAGTATATAAAATAGGGGTAGAATTTCCCGGGGAGTGTTATAGGGTGTATAGTTTTTCGTTACAGATTTCCTGGAAACCGGTTTCTTTTATTTTTCTAATTTTTCGGGAAATAATTCACCGAATCTCAAAGAATTATTGATCAAATTTTTACCAAAAGTATATGAAATAGGGGTAGAATTTTCCGGGGAGTGCCACTATGTGTATAGTTTTTTGTTATCGATTTTTTGGAAACCGGATTTTTTCTAATTTTTTTAATTTTTTGGGAAATAATTGACCGAATCTCAAAGAATTATAGATTAAACAGGGGTAGAATTTTCCGGGGAGTGCTATAAAGTGTATAATTTTTCGTTACCGATCTTTTTGGAAGCCGGTACCAAAATTTTTTCAATTTTTCGGGAATTAATTGACCGAATCTTAAAGAATTGTATATGAAGTAGGGGTAGAATTTCCCGGGAAGTGTTATAAAGTGTACTATTTTTGTTATTGATCTTTTTGGAAACCGGTTTTTATAATTTTTCCAATTTTTTGGGAAATAATTGATTGAATTTCAAAGAATTATACATGAAGTAGGGGTAGAGGGAGAGAGAGAGGGAGAGAGAGAGAGGGAGAGAGAGAGAGGGAGAGAAAGAGAGGGAGAGAGAGAGAGGGAGAGAGAGAGAGGGAGAGAGAGAGAGAGAGAGAGAGAGAGAGGGAGAGAGAGAGGGAGAGAGAGAGAGGAAGAGAGAGAGGGAGAGAGGGAGAGAGAGAGAGGGAGAGAGAGGGAAAGAGAGAGAGGGAGAGAGAGAGAGGGAGAGAGAGAGAGGGAGAGAGAGAGAGGGAGAGAGAGAGAGGGAGGGAGAGAGAGAGAGAGAGAGAGAGAGAGAGGGAGAGAGAGAGAGAGAGAGAGGAAGAGAGAGAGGGAGGAAGAGAGAGAGGGAGAGAGGGAGAGGGAGGGAGAGAGAGAGAGAGAGAGAGAGAGAGAGAGAGAGAGAGAGAGAGAGAGAGAGAGAGAGAGAGAGGAGAGAGAGAGAGAGAGGGGAGAGAGAGGGAGAGAGGGAGAGAGGGGAGAGAGGGAGGGGGAGAGGGGGGAGAGGGGGGGGAGAGGGAGAGAGGGAGAGAGAGAGAGAGAGAGAGAGAGAGAGAGAGAGAGAGAGAGAGAGAGAGAGAGAGAGAGAGAGAGAGAGAGAGAGAGAGAGAGAGAGAGAGAGAGAGAGAGAGAGAGAGAGAGAGAGAGAGAGAGAGAGAGAGACTATTTGTGTGTCTTATTACATATGTTCTCCGGGGCGAAGCCCGGGTAACCAGCTAGTTATCACTAATTTAAAGAAATTTTTCCAGTGCAGTGCGAGTGGAAAAATTATTAATATCCCATTCATTCTTAAGTCCGTTATTACGAATTTCTTATTTTATTAGAGAGCAAACAATATTTCGAGGATTACCAAGAAATTCGTGATTAAATAAGGTCCTTTCTAATAGATTGATAATTTAAGTCAATAGTTGTGTCAAACGCAAGTATTGATTCTAAGATAATTATCTTAAAATTTCTCCGATAAATAGAATTGATTTTTCGTACAATTTTTCATCTCTACAAAAAGCTTTAAAAGTTCGATGAACTTTAGTAGATCAATCTTAGAAATTCGTCATCAGACTTAATATCTTATCAAACAAAAGATCTTTGGCGTCTTTAGCCTACATAAAATCCAAATAACTAAATTTCTCATGCGGCACGCGGAATTTTCCAATCGGATTGCCAAGATCCTTGTATAATTGGTCGACGTCCTGCGGATGATAAAGACACGGTGTAAGTGCAATGTAATCATTGGTACAATTGAAACTATCGTATATGACATTTGACTTTAGCATCTCGATTATTTTCAGGATATTTATTCAAAAAATAATACGATAATAATAATAATAATAATACGAAAGCTTATGTGCGCGTGAAAAAAATATCCTGGCAAATATATCGCAAATATCTAAAGTCGAATAAAATATTACGTATAAGAAGTATACGAACTTTGACATTCGCCAACAAATCGTTATTGCTATAATGTAATAAAATAGGCACTTTTTTTTTATCTTTCCCAAATTTTATATTCCGGAGGACTCAACGTGCCGTATTTCATCAAATTCCCGGCCTACGAGTAGTCGTATTGTCTGAATTTCCCCCGTGTAATAAAAAACCCTGAACAGATTCGTAATTTATAAAAATTATATATATATATATATATATATAATTATTTTACAAAATTTTAAAAAATGTTTATGGAACGCATAATAGAAGGATATTTCGCCAATTTTATGCAAATATAATATGAGGTATATTAATAGAAATGAAGGTTTACAGGTCTTGATGAGTTGTGCGTAATGCATAAATTGTTTTGTCGATGAGCCAGCTGGAACATGTTCCAGGATTAATGGTAGAAGAGTCTGCAAAGGTGACAGCAACATCATGAATAAATATATATCGAATTAATAATGAATTGACATTAATTCAGATTATTTGATAACTAACAGCACAAAGAGTGCTATAATAAACCAGCTTACTATTTGGCGAATAATTATCTCATTTTACAAGCTAATTATAAGTATGTTAAAGACAATATCGTACAGTATTTAACTGGTCTTTGTTGAATCCGCCGAACAAGAAAAGTATATTTGAGCACAAGGGTTGCGTGACAGCGTCCTCCGCGCATACGATTCTTGCGAATATTTTGACGGCTTCGCTAGTAGGCTCGAAATCATACATGCCGATTAATTTCATCAGTTCCTGCAACGAGGCCATTAAAGTCCAAAAAGACGATCGCGATTATTATTTTCTTATCGAAAGATTAGACTTACGTACATCTAAAAAAAAAAGGACCACTGAACCTTGCTATAAATTGCATAATGGGATTATTCATCCTGGCGCAATAAGCGACCGGTGCCATCGCGAACATCGCCTGGATCTTGTCCTGATATTCGGGCCGTTCCGACGACATGACGAAGAAGGAGGTGGTACCTTGACTATGCCCCAGATAGAACATTTTTTGGCAGCCAGTTATATATATATATATATCTTCACAATGTAGTCTATCATCGCTGGAAGATCGTACATGCCAATCTCGTGCCAACTGCAAAAAAGGTACGATTTTTATGAATTATTCGTCAATCCTTAATCTGAAATAAATAACTCTCTTTTGTATATGTATCAGGTAGAGATGAAAAAATTATCTAAAGATGGTGCGCACGCGCGCGTGTAGATGTGTGTGTGTGTGTGTGTGTGTGTGTGTGTGTGTGTGTGTGTGTGTGTGTGTGTGTGTGTGTGTGTGTGTAAGGGCTAAAAGTTCTAATTACATACTTAGTTTTTATTGCAAAAAATTTGTCGAACACATTGCATATCGTAGTTACAACATGTCAAAAAATAGCTCTTTTTGGAACTTTAATCACATTTCTCAAAATTGTGACATAATAGGGGTATTCAAATAAGTTAGAGTTTAACGGTTTGACAGGTTATGTCGGGTTAAAGTCGAGTAAAAAGTTAATTTTTAAACTTTTAACCCAAAGATTAATGTGATAGGTTAATGAGTCACTTATGTATTTTGCATAACCTTAAAGAGTAGCGCGCCCAAAGTTTAAAAATTAACTTTTTACCCGACTTTAACCCGACATAACCTGTCAAACCGTTAAACTCTAACTTATTTGAATACCCCTACTAATAGTGCAATTTAGCAAACGAGATTTGTATTCCAGCTTCTAAAAGCCTATAGAAAACCTTTAAAACTGTTCGTGTGTATTTTTATCATTGAACAATGTTATCGTTCTGTATAGGTGTTAAAAAAAGAACTCTTAGTTGAAACTAATTGTAAGTCGATTTCTATCAATACAAATTAACTTTAAACTTTTATTTTTTATCTTTTTCTAATTCTTAGAACTAGAGTGCGCAATATATGGATATAATTTACGTTATTTTATTTTTAATATTTCAAATATCTTTTGAGCTGCAAACATATGTTACATTTGACCGAAAAATATCTAATAAGTATTTAATCCGAAAAAAACACCAAATGTCATTTTCAAGAAGTGATAATACCTCGCCTGACCGATAAAAGAAGATATTATAGATATTTTTATCGCAATTTTTACTGCACCTGTATAAATATGTCGTTGCAGATGCATTTTGGATTTTGATATGGATTTAAACATTGCATATATGTTGTTCTCATTGTTTCATTGTTATTGTTTGCAAAATTTGATACTAATTCTGATATTATTTAATTATTATGTTGAAAGCAAAATCTTTATCGTAATCGGATAATCGAAGATATATTGGGTGATTAAGAAAGCACAATTAAACTTTTTTTCCCGCTAAGATAACGCGCGCAAATTGATTTTATCTTGAAACTATTACGTGAATACTGTAATCATTTTGATCCATGTCTCCTGCTTTCTCACTGCGTCGCATACACTGAGAAAAAAAAGTTGTTAACTTGACTAAATATTTTTAACCAATTATTAATTTTTTAATTGAAATATTTATGTATTTAAATTAAATACATAAATAATTAAATACATAAATTAAATACAACATATTAAATCTAACATGACGTACGTAATTTACTCAAATACTTCAATATTTTAATTTAAAAAATAATAATCAGTTAAAAATATTTAGTCAAGTTAATAAACTATTTTTCTCAGTGTACGATTAGTTATTTATTGGATCTTATTGGATTTATTGGATTTATATATCGCCACCGCGCTGGCGGATGCCAGGATCAAGAGCAAGAGAATCGGCATCGTTGATGTCGCGCGACGAGATCGTTGCTGCAGGAGATCGGCTCGAACTGTATTGTGCGCGATTTTCTTCCCGAATGTGCAGCGTATATATACTTATATGGCGCTGCTTATTTACTGAAAATACCACCGGAATGTGTTTGCTATTTTATGCGATCTTATCGAGTACTATCTATCGTAATCCATCCGTCATAATTTCTGATTTGATAATATTAACCTGTGATTGAGGTGTATAGAAAGAAAGGCTCTTATCGATGTTTGATTGTGAGTGAATCGATTATTATTTACCTATAAATTGATACTGCATTTTACAACTTTCTGCGTGCAGCTGCTGCGTAGCTGCTCGCAACATCGCGTATCTGTTTATACGAATTTTATCGAAAGAAACAACGCTCTGAAAGAAAGAAAAGAATTGTTTGCAATTGATCGCTACTGATAAAGTGCAGGTAGATAGGGAAATCTATTGTAATCTTCGATTCGAAAGTTGATTTTAGATATTCCCGCTCTCGTAGATCATTTCTTTTTATATATTTCTTTTTATATCACCAATTGATTCGTATATGCGTACAATTTTATTCGTTTAATCATTGATTCCTTAGTGTTATAAATCTACTAATTTTAATATATCAATTGATCTATTTAATGTTATAGATAATTCATTTTATGGACTATAATTTTCATAAATCAAAGAAGCTTATTCCTTAATTTATTATTAAATTATATTATATAAGCGAGATGGTGACGCAAGGAAAACACAAATTAAAACGTTAAACGAGAAAAAAAATGATATGTTAATACGAAAAAATGGGAATTTATAAAGGTGAGTGTAAAATGCAAGATATACGTATCACATTTCAAGTATACAAAATATTTTATAAGGACGTGAACACATTGATAAGAGATTGATAATTCAAACCGGTGTATATCGAATTATATTGAGCACAAGCGTTGATCTCGGAATGAGACAATCCTGACACTGTGTGGCAATTATACTTTATTACGAGGACTTCTTCATTTGACTGATTATCTGATCGTACACGAGTTTTTTCACATCCTTAGCTTACACGTAGTCCACGTGATTAAATTTCTTATCCGCTATTAAGATTTTACCGGCGGAATTGCTCAGTTCGCTATACAACTTTTCCACATCCTACGAGAAGAATCAAAATATAATTACAAACATTGGCGCTAACGTACAATTTCATTTGATGCTTGACAGTCTTGACACTAACAGTAAGTTTCAAATAATCACTGACTACATTTCAGTGCCAGCGTCACGATAGAAGAAATTCGATTTTTTTCAACTTATATTCAATTGTAACTTACTCATTACAATTGAGCATCAACAAGGATCATAAGATCACTTTGATGTTTAACCCTCTCCCAGCGTTAGAGCGTCAAATGAAAAGGTAGGGGAGACCGGGGCTAAACCGCCAGTTTTTTTCCGGTGCCGATTTTTAACAAGAAAATAAATAATTTTAGTCAAATATGGTATACCACTGTAAAGAGTGAACCTTTAGCTACAAAATTTATATAGGAAATTTTTATCTATGTTGCTTTGTTTAACCGGTATAGAGCAAAAACGACAACGGTGGAAAAATTGAAATCTCAAAAATGCCGGAGTTGAACCGCCACCCCCCGGGGCTAATCCGCCACACTGCATTTTCAATACATATACGTACACTCGTGGACAGAAAGGTTGTCCGACTTATACACCCGTATTCATACTATGAATACGGCTCAAAGTCGGACAACCTTTCGGACAACCTTTCTGTCCGCGACTATACATCTAATCCTGAAAAATGATAGGATACATTTTAATAATTGTTTTTTAAGAGAAAAATATAAAAATTTATTTAAAATTTTTATGCAAAACATTATTAAAAAATAATTGTTTTACCTATTCCATAAAACAATTTAGGCACGTGAATACAGAGGTTAACCAAATCGTAAACTCCCCAACGGCACGTCGCATTGTCAACGCGGGCAACCACGGGGAATACGCGTGACGGCGTTCCGGTGCCATAGGATCAGCGCGGACCCTCGAGCAACCTAACCAAGCCGCGTTTCTCGTGGGGGAGCGATAAATAGCGACAGGGGGGTTAGAAAAGATCGCGGTGGAGCGCGACCATTTTACCGACTCGACGGCGTCCTCGCGCCGATTCCTCGACGCGCCGACGACGACGACGACGACGGCCATGACCACCACGACGACGACGGCCACGACCACCACGACGACGACGGCCACGACCACCACGACGACAACGGTCACGACCACCACGACGACGACGACGACGACGACGACGACGACGACGACGACGACGACGACGACGACGACGACGACGACGATGACCACCACCGACACCACCACCACTACAACGGCGGCGACAATGACGCCGAGACGATGCGGCGAACGCTGGACGATGCGGTCGCACGCGCGACTGTCACTGACACAACGACCAACAACGACGATTTACCGCGGCCGGGAGTCCGGACGATCTACAGCGCGCGCGGCATGTCAACTCTCGCGCGGAAATCGCGGGATCTCAGAGCCGTGCCGTGCCTCGCCGTACCTCGCCGACGTGCCGTGAGCGTGAGCGATCTCGAAAACAACGGTCCGCCATCTTTTCGGTCGGCCAAAACACCCGTTTTGCGACGATACGTGCGTACCATTTCCCTCCTACACAAACTGACGCACGTGCAAGGGAAGACAGAATCACGCTCGAGGGAAACCTAACCTGAAATCGCCGTGAGCTGAAGTCGTGCGCCCGGCGCGCCACAGTGACGAGACTGGCAGACCAGCCCCGGGTGCTTACTGGCGGATAAGCCCCAAACATAAGTTGTGATCAGGTTTGATCAGGTTTGATCGCCCACGAAATATTAGACATCAACGATAATGAAAAAACTACACTGGATTCGTGTTCAGCATGCATTACTCTTTATAATCACGTACCTCGAGATTTGGAGAGCAAACATTACTGCAGATATTACAATATTTCCACGCGCAGAAAATTTCACTTTCACCTTCCGAAAACACGTTTGCCCTCGTAAAAATCATAACACGGCAGGTAACCTGCCGAAACTCCGTTGGTCACATGGGTACCATAAGCAGCGTTTACAATGTTAATAGCGAGTTTGCACAATATACAGGTTCCGAGATATTTGATTTGGCGGTTTAACCCCGTTGGCGGTTTAGCCCCGGTCTCCCCCTATAAAGAAACACGAACCTTGACATTTGCCAACCAATCGTTTTCACTGTAGTACAAATAGATCGGTACTTTGATCTTACTCAAATTGTAGCTCGGTGGAGTAGATGTGCCGTATAAATCTTTATCTCTAAATGTTCCGTGATCGTATTGTCTAAATTTCCCCGGTAAGATTAGCCTTCCTGTTGACAGATTTGCTGCTGTTATTATGGGAAATGTTTAAGAGATTTGAGTATGACGGATATTTCATTATCTTTATACATAACGCGCATTATACTATAGCGAGTTCGATCGCTTGTGTTGCAGTAGTGTACGCTAAGAATTATTTAATTAAGAATTGTTTATAAAAATATTAAACGATAAAAACATAATGTAAAAAGTTTGATCGACAAAATACCTGATATTGTCACACTTTTAACAGAATATATTGGATATTTTATCGGTCAAGTACTTATGCTTTTGTATTAGTTTGGTACAGTAAAATATCGGATTTTTGCTAACTGAAAATATCGGTTCAATCATATTAGTTTTATAGCATAATCTTATACATATATATAATTTCGCTTTTAGATACTATTTTATTTTGCTATGAATACACACAAACTAATAAATAAAAAATTATAACAAAGCCCACTTTATTGATAAATGTGGAAATTATAGGTCGAAATTAGACGAACCTCTAAAATAATCTGTATTAAGTATTTACTAAATATCCTATTAAATACCTAAAATTTTCGAAATGTAAATTTTTATTTTTTTTACTAAAATTATAATATTCTTTTAGTGAATTATGTAGCCCATATGGAGGAACATTTTCCCTCTAGTTTTCTTTGAATTCAAGGGGGGAGGCCAAAAATGGCCCTTTTTCGCCATTTTTATTCCTTAAACAGGAGACAAATAATCTGCCATTTTTTAATATAATTAGATTTATAATTTATAATGCATTTTCTTAATAATTTAAAGCATTTAAATAACATTTGTTGTTAAAGTTTTGACGGCATATCTATTTCAAATATAATTTTGATAAAAAAAATTTTATTGCGAACATTTTAGCTATTTAATAGAATATTTAGTAAATACATTTCCGCGATTTTCTGCGTACGCCGTTCCGCTGCATGGGTTTGCACCCTTAAGATTGTACTAACGATTTTACTACGATTAATTCGCAATAAATTATTTATACAGCTATTTTGCACAATTATTTTTATACATTTTTAATAAAATATCTGATAGGTACTTACTTAATACTTATTACTTCCAGTAAATAGTTCTATAATGCGGTTGCAGATCTTAAAATAAAAATTTTTGAGATAGTCATGTTCTCTATAAATTTATAAAAAATAATTATAATTTACTACGCGTTTATTAATTCTTCATGTTTACGTTGCATGTCTATGTTAAAATTTAAATCATTTTAAAAGTAATAATTGAAAATTTGTCTACATTCCAGCAAGCTTGTCAAAGGGCCAATTCCTTTTAGCGACACAAGTCGACACAAACATCGTTCTATCCTTCTTGGCATTCAATGAATAACAAAGACAGAACGACACTTGTGTCGACTTGTGTCACTAAAAGGAATTGGCCCAAAATAAATATCTTGAACAACAGAAAAAAAATTGTTTTGTCGTCCATTTTTTAATCAACTTAAGGGGATCCTGCAGCCGTATGATTTACCGACATTATCGTTTTCACATAAATCTTTTAATTGGCTTTATAGAATTGCAAAAATCTTTTACAGAATTAAAGTACGCACAAAAATCTAGGCTAGCAAACGCGATTTTATATAAAAAACACCAAAAAATTAAAAATGTTACTTATTTGGGCACATACACAGCTGTCACCTGACGACAATATTTGGTTAAAACAAAAATTCTGCAGTTTATACATACATAATGTTTGTCTCCTATCCTTAGGAAAACATGTAGGAATAATATCGTGCAAGTAGAAGTAAGATTCAATGCGTACAATAAAAGAAAAATGTGAATTTTATTTTAGTACTGCAAATACGGGTGCAGAATGACAAGAAGAGCAGCAACAGTAGTTGCCGGATCTTGCGAGAGATGGCGAGCAATCGAAAAAAGGACAGATGTCATTTCGTTAGACAAAGACAGATATAGGGAAAACAAAATTAGAAAGGTTGACATTATCGACATCGAGGAAGTTCGCTTGTCACTGCAGGATCCCCTTAAGGGGATCCTATAGTGGCAACATTTAGTTAAATGAACTAAACTTTTAATTGGCTTTACGGAATTGCAAAATTCTTTTACAGAATTGAAGTACGTACAAAAATGTAGGTCTGTCTGGTCGACTTTACATCAAAAACAAAAAAAAATTAAAAATTTGAGCACATACAGCTGTCACTGACGATAATATTTGCTTATACAAAAATACTACAGGTTACATATACAAAATGAGATACGGTCAGACCTAGGGAAAACATTTCAGAACAATATCGTGCAATTAGAACTAAGATTGAAAGCCTAGAAAAAAAGATTACTTCTTTTAACTTTTTATGTGCAAATACACATGCGGAATGACAAGAAGAGCAGTATGGCGTGTAGCGAGAGATGGCGCAGCAATCGAAACAAGGACAGATGCCTCTCGTTAGACAAGGGCAGATATAGGCCGGTAATATAGAAAATGATAGAAAACGAATTAGAACGGAATTAAAAATGTTCGACATTATCGACATCGAGGAAGTTCGGCCTTCACTATAGGATTCCCTTAAAATACTTATGCACGTACTTGCATATAAAAAATTGAAGATTCTAGTAGTTACTTCTGCGCTGAGAATACAAGAGCAATCATTAGGACGAATTAAGTTTTCGCAAGTATTTTTGGTTAAAAGAAAGTCTTACGGGTCTTGACTATCAGTCAAGTATATTTTGTAATTTCACACAATTATATGTGTTCTAAATGTACATAGATCGTTCTAAATGCATGTACTTTTGTAAGCATATGTTATATATATATTGTGACGTTGCAGTTCCTCTGCACGTGGCAGCGTCTCCGGCGGCCCCGGCGTCACAAAGCACGGCCGCGCGGGTTCGTGCCCGAAGACGAGCCGCGAGAGCAATCGCGAAATCTCCAGGGGGCCTAATTAATAATTTCGTTTACGTTTCTGATCCTTTTTTTTTGTATAATTTTGGCACCTCGCCAACACCTGCCTACAAGGACGTCACCGTTGGAATCGCAGGAGGCCAAGAGGAAAAGGCGCACGATAAAACGCACTTAGCGCGTGATGGGCAAGTGACAGAGAAGGCTGTCGCAGGCCCTCCGCGTCCAAGGAGAGTGAGATGCCCCGGCCGACCTCCATGGCACCGATCGGACCCGGGAAAAGCTCCCTTCGGCGGGAGTGGGGTCACTGGGGTCCGGCTATCCCAAGCGTCGACACGGATTCCGGAATGCCGTTGCGAAGGTGTGGAGTCGCGAAACACCCCCGCAGGCTGATGTGACACTGCGCGGAGACCGCGGCGAGCTCGTGGATTCGCCCCTAAGGCGCGAGTGCGTTTCCGAAACGTTCGCGTTTCGCGTCCGGTGTTCGCGTGTTGCGTTCTATAAGGGATGGTCGCGCGCCGTGTGGAGTTCGGCGCCATTGCGTGTACCTCTTGGTCGCGTCGTAATTCTTTGTTCGCGTGTCGCGTTGAGAGTGACCGATCGGGTGTACCTGCTTGCGTACCGTGTGGAATTGTGTGTTTCGTGTAAGTATTCGTATCCCTCGTTCGTGTCTTGCGTCGCGTTAAGCATTTATGATTGTGATTGCATTATATATATTGTCGCGCTTATTCTTCGTTAAATGCTGTCACGAATACATGTGATCACGTAGTGATAAGCGTGATATGCATGTTATCGCGTGTTATTTTCTGTCCGTTATTGCGTCGCGTCAGTATACTGGCGGCAGAACCCCTTTCACGTAGTCATGGTTTTGCGAGTTTTCGCGCGCTGAACGTGGCGCAGCACTGTATCTTTCCCATCTCAAGTCTTTTCATGTGTAATGCTATTTCTGGTTTAATTCTATTTCACGTTCAATTCTATCTCATGTTTAATTCTATTTCATTTTTCCACTAAATCTTGTCATTGATTGTTACTGAAAATCTGGCGATTTGTGTGTGTTACTTGACCGTCATCCCGCAGGGTTTCGAGCGCTGCCCGGCATCACCTTGCCCCTCCACCACCGTTAGGTCTAGCTGACCGGCCCCTCACACGAACGACTGAATTGACTATCACGGTTTTGCGCTCAACACGTCACCGGTAGTATACGAGCTGGCTAATTTGCCACGTAATCCGATAGAGAAAATCCATGTGAAGGACTTAAAGCCCTATCATATCCCTCTCGCTTCGTAGGCTATCGCAGCTGTTACTAAAACTTTGAGAGAATGGATCCCCGAGAGGAGAAGTTCGAAGCGCGGTGGAGGCGTCTCCTCCACCATCTCCGAATGGACTACCCTGGATTGTGGGAGGAATTCTGGGATTAAGTGCGCCGCCAGGCCGAACGGCGTTTTACCACTCGAGGTGTCGTAGTTTGGCCCTCAACACGGTCTGTGTCGACGCAGACCGTCTGGACGATGTCAAACGCAACCCCGACAAGGGAGGTCGGAGTCCAAACCGACCTCGGGCAGTGGTCCGCGGCACCCGACCCGACCGAAGAGGCTCCCGCCGCCAGGGACGACATGCTATGGTGGCTGAGGCAGTCACCCGGTTGGCCAGAGGTATTCCGGAGGTCAGCCCAGGAATCCCGACCGGGGGAGGTCCGTCCAGCGGAAAGGGAGCTCTGCTGGAACTGTGGCTCCCCCGCCCACTTCGCGTACGAGTTCCCCACGCCTCGTGGACGGGGCTTTTGCTTCCGATGCGGACGTCCGGGATACACGGTCCGTTCCTGTCCCGAGTGCGGTGAGGCATGGCGAGCCCAGGACCCATATCTGAAGGGAAGGGGCCACGATGGGCCAGAACCCCCAAGGAAGCGCGGTGGACGCCCAGGGACTTCGAGGGTCTGAGTCGCGTTTTTTTTCTTTTATTTCTCTTTTCGCTATCGCGTAGATTGGCTGTCGCTAGATTAAGTTGTTTTTTTTTGTGTTTGGTGTCGTCCAAGTTAAGTTGTTCTTTTTGTCCTTATCCTCATAGTTAGGTTACGTTAAGTTTTTTTGTTTTGTACACCATTTATAAACTAGACCAGCGCGCTTTTCATGCGTTTCTGCGAGACGAAATAAATTCTTAAAGCGGAATTTGAAGCATTAAATAATTTACCCCGTCCCTGAAACCGCTACTAATGTCGTTATAATTACCGGGTCATGAGAGGCGCGAGCCGATCGTATTCCTCCCAAACCGTCCGAGTGCTTAAGCGTTGCCCCGCGGGTCTTGAGACGATACGCAGCAGAGCCACGGTCAAACCTAAAGAGGGTCGCGCTTCCGCTCTGTGGTCGACACGTCGTTTCGCGTTTTGACCACTGTACTTGTTGTATTTGGGTTAATTTTGGGGTGGTAGAGTGGGCGGTCGACACGAAGCGTGAAGAACCTTACACCTGGTTATTGTAGGCATCGTAATGAGTTTGCGTAGTGTTAAACGCGAATCGGCGCGCATGGGGTACGGTAGCGGCTAGCGCCAGCGTTGCGATATAACGGATAAAGAATTAGTAGTCTAAAATTAATAACGCTATTACTAACGAATTAAGAAGATAATAAAATAATATTGAAAATAACAAAAGTAATAAAAATAAAATAAAAATAAATATAAGGTACATATACGTAATGCTTATACCTATGTATACACATATATGTATACACATTACGCATTATAAATAGTACGATGAAAATATGTAAAAAAAGAAAGAAGCACACATTTGAAGAAAAGAGAACTGCTGATTATAATTGATGGAGGTCCTTTACAGGTTGGTCTACTTTTATTGAATTACTGAACTTTATTTGAATTCTTAAATTAAAAATATATATTCATAGTTTGTACAGAAAAATTCCAAATTTAACTTTCTATTGTAATTAACTTTAATTATAACTTTCTATTGTATTCTTTCAAAATAAAATAGCCTAAAATGATAAAACTGTTTATACAAATAATTGTTTAAGCAATGACAATTATATCTGCTCTTCTCCATTGCGGTTTTTTTTGTATATGTTTGCATAAAAACACCATTATGATTTAATTTAAGCAGCTCAAATTCAGCTTCTAGACTCCTAACTTGCTTTGGCATAATGTCATGATTAGAGAGATATTTGTGAAATGCTTTTTACTAATTTCATAATCTATCGTTTTTAAAAAATATTTTTAGTCTATTGTATCGTAGCGTTTTTTCTGTCAGTTTTAGTGTTGTGAGTTACAATTTTACATGCTTTTTAATTATTGAATTTGTGATTTATAGATTTACACTTGAAAAGGACCAAAATCAATGATCGAAATGTCGTGATAACTATATTAAATAATGATAGTTTAGTTGAATAAAAAATCATTATTGTTAGATATTTACTGGCGAAACAAAGTCTTATGTTTGGTTTAAATATGTGATAAAGATAAAATATGATATACCTTAATATGAGGGCAACAAAGGATTCCGTTTATTATGAAACCTCAAGTATAAAATCCAATATCAATAATATATCAAATATATATTTACACAAGTTAGACGATGTAATTAATTCATTCATAATATACGAGAAATAGAAGCATATAAGAGATAGTTAATGGAAATGCCAATAAATGAAAAGCTTGTTTTTATATCTTGTTTGTTTAATTTAACATTAAATAGTTAAACAAACGATACCTAACGCTTGCGTAATTGGTACTTAACTTCTATATCTTAAATAACTTAACGTATAAATGCATTAATCGATAAGAGCAAATAAGCAGATACGTTAATTTCTTTACGAGTCTCACCACATCATGTCCATTTCTGGATTGACACGCGCCAGAGGATTTAAGCATAAGCTCTTGAGAACTTGCACCGGCTCTTCGCCGTCGTCCTTCGCGTATAAAGTCGTCCGTTTCGCGCTTCCTCCTTTAATCGACTTCCTGCCAAAGGTATCCACCAGCGAACTCGTTTTAATTCCATATCTTCTAGGCATCCTCTTGAAGGAATTTTTCGAGGACAGCGATCCCACCTTCGTCGTGGTAAATGATGAGCGACGATGCCTCCTCCTGGACCTGCCGCTGCCATTAATAGCGTCCAAATACCCCGCTGACTTGATCGTCGATCTTTTAATGCCACGATCGATGTTTCTCGCATGGATTATTCCGCGATCCGGTTGCGGCGCCTTCCTTTTCGGTTGCGCCCGACGTCGCACGTTCGGGATTGTGCGAGGACTCTTGTAAATGGGTCCCGCAGTTCCCGCGAGTCTGCGGCTGATCCGCAGAGAATCCAGAAGCTCGTGGTCGTGCCAGGAAGCCACGACAGGTAAGCCGCAAGCGTTGTGCATACCCACCAACGGTACACCGATGGTACGATGTCCCTTTACCTCGAAGAGCGATCGATACTTGGGACTAGAACCGCGCAAGCTACGCCGAACGTTCTGTTCGTAAGCCGATATTTTCTGACCGACATGACCCTCCGTTAACTGCAATGCCTGATGTGCTTCCTCTTCCGCTTGCGCCTTCTCGTTTTTCGTACCGGTTGCTGTTATCGTTCTCATGTTTCCCAAAGATTCACGCGTGCGTCTCGAAACCCGGTGATCATTCGAGCTGAATCTCTCGCGTGAGCTTCTGCGGAAATACTCATCTATATCGGAACCGTCTTGCGATCGTTGATCCTCCGTTTTATTAAAGTATCGAATGTCTTCAACGTGCTTGCTCGAATCGGCGTTGGCGCAATAGAAGCCGCGCGGATCGTGCTGACTGTCGCAAAAGCAGCAAGATTTTCTCGGACCGTTATCCGCTTCCACGGTTTGCGCGGCGATGCACGTAGTCTGCGATGCGGACCGGTGCTGCAAACTGCTAGTTATAGGAACTCTCTTCCTTAACGGCATGTAAACGCTTTTCTCGGGTTCGGAGACTAGGGACTCGAACTGCGACTGAGGTGCCACGGATCGTCTCAAAGTGCCGATGTTATGCGCGATCGACGCCTGATAATCTTTAATAGGGATGCTTCTAACTGTGCCACCACCTTGTGGTCTTTTAATCTTAATCAATTTGTCATCGTTATTTTTATTCGCGTCGTCGTTTGCTATCCTTGGCAGCGACGCGCACCGTGGATGCCTTTTAAGAAGATCCGAAGGACGGTCATCGATCACAACGTCGACCGCCCGTTCCTCGTACACTTGATCGCTTCGCAACAAATCTTCGGAGTATTTGGGAGGATTTCGCCATTCCTCAATTATGCTCTTTCCGCTCGTCGCTAACACGCTATGTTTAGTATCGTTACACGTTTCTCGCTTATTCGCGTCCTTGACATCGATTGCTGTCCGTCCTTCGCTGCCCTCCAGCCATTTTCATGATTTGGCACCGAACGTCGTTCCGGCCGTATGCATCCTGTTCTCGATGCCTATACCTGTAATCCAGGCAAATTACATTAGCACGATAAGATGGAAGTGAATAATAATTCCGAGAATACTGAAGTTCGATAGAAATATTCTTCCTATAAAGTTAAGCATACTCAAAAATGTTTTCGAAATTGCGCTGTCTAAAATTGCAGCTTAAGAAGAACTTCTTACTAAAGTCGTGATCGCTCTCAGTGAATGGGCTTAAAGTCTGCGTGGAGGTAAAAGTTGACGCCTGCGATTTACTTCTCCTGTTCTCTCGGGAGCAAGCGAGAAGTATGCTGAGAAGCGCCGTGACTTCGACGAATATGACCGCTAATACGATAGCCAACAGGATCAGAGCCTGATCTTGCGTCCACTTCTCGATATATTCAAGGCAACCCTGAATATAAAATGAACAAATTATATACAATGCATAACAATCGAAATTAAAACATTATTGACCGCACCCAAAAAAAATATTCTGTTGTTTAATGGCTCCTGCTTGATTTTAGAAGATTTTCCTCTGAAATACGGTCTCAAGAAGATATTTTAAAATCTAGAGGAATATCCTCTAACCATGAGACACTAGACTTAAGATTGCAGTCCTCTTAATGCTAGAGGAATCTCCTCTTCTCATAAATCAAATTTATAAATTTATTTATAAATCTTATTTATAGCATTTATAATAATACTTTAAAACGAATATTCTTTATTCAATCTTATTATTTTTTCTTATTCTAGTAGTTTCTGTTTAAAGTTAAAAGCTAGATCGACAATGAGACGTAAATCGTAGTTGCATGATTAGTGCCAAAGCATACACCGAAAAAATCATATTCTTGATTTTAGAACAAAACCCTCTAAAGCTTTCCTCTAATCGAATATTCTAAAAAATTTAGAATATTCCCCTTTAAAAGTCTCCTGTTAAGAATAGTTTCTAAAATAAAGAAAATATTCTAAAATGCTACTTCGGTGATGCGGTTAATGCGGGGTCAAATGACACTCGTGCTCACGCAAGCTCGTATATATTGCTCGCGTTTCGCGCTGTAATATACGGTGGTGATATCTGATACGTAACCTAGTGCTGTTCTTAAAAAATAGAAGAAGTGAAAGAGTGGCTGCTTCAGCATAATTTATGTGAATTAATCAGCCGTTTTGAGAGTAAGTACGAATTGGAATTCTTGTGAAAGTATGTAAGTGTGAGTATCACATAAGTATCACATTTTATTATATTACAGTTACATTATTGAGCGGGATATTATGTATTTTGCTCCTTTGTGTTGAAATGTATTGCATGTTTGATTGTTTACTGTAGACGAAAAAATAAATTCAATGCGGAGATTGACAGTTCTCACGCAAGATTTGATTAGAGAACTTATCCCAGAAATTGGCCTTCGGGCAGACTTCGAAGACAGCTTGTTAAATCTAAGAAAGAATGCCGCATCAGGAAAGGTATATTATAGTATAATATCATGCATGAATACATGTGGGTAATTATTTATATTAACGGATACTTTGCCTTAACCTTAATTTATATATGTTGCAAGGATATTAATTAATGTACGTGTTTTAATGGTATGAGACCGGTAATTAAAACAAAGTAAACATTAATCAACATTCTTATAACATATATAACAAGGTCAAGATCATCGGCGATGAGGTGTCCGTTAACTCTAGAGAACTAACATTAGATATCAGAAACATTAAAGTTAACGCGTAGTTGTCATTTTGATGACCATTCTGTTTTGCTTTAAAAGAAGATATTTATTGGTATTTTTTAATGGTTAATAATATAAATGTATTTCTTTCAATATTGTAAAGAAGCAAAAAAATTCTGACCTTATTTAACGTCCATTACGTTTAAAACAACATTTTGCTTTGCTTTCTTAGCCATATACATTTTATATTTACGCGTCGTTAATTTTACGAAGTATTAGCTTTCTAGGGTTAATGTAAAAATTACCAACACATGTTATTATTTCTATGTTTGTACATATTAATAAAAATTGTCTGTCATAGATTGAAGAGAGTTATACAAATACAGAGAGCTTAACTTTGAAAGACATTGATGAGACATTTATTTTAAATATTCAAAATAGTGAGTTTGTGAATGAGGAGGAAAACTTATTTCTCTCCCGTGTTGCAAGTCGAGTCATGTAAAGAAACTGATCAGGTAAGAACTACTAACTACCAAAACAAGTATTCGTCTAGCATGTGATATCTCACTCTCAGCATGAGCTATGTATCTCTGTTGTTGATAATCATCAATCATGATACACATGATACGGTAAAACTTTTATGAAAAATACTATCAACTTTAAGGAGTTCCATGCTAATCTACTAAGTCTGACTTTTTTAATGTTTTCCTCTTGTCAATGCTATTTTTATAATAGGTAAATCAGCTAACCAAGTAACTTGTCAGATTGCTCAGTAGGTTGATGGTACGGAACTCCTCGTTTTCCATTTCTGTAACTTGTGTTATTCTGTTTTTAAGGCCGTTCAGAAAAAAGAGACAATATCTAAAAGTTTGGAAACTGGGAGTTTCGAAGATTCCAGAGCTGGGAGCTCAATATCAGCACAATCTGACACTGACAATGAGAGCGAACATCTGGTAAAAAAAAGGAGCAGATTAAAGTCAAATTATGAACCAAACAAACGTTTAGCTTCTTTTAAGGGCCTTGCTCACTTGAAAGAATTAATATATATATGTACTCTCTTAATTACTTTGCACATCTTTAATTTTTGTCTGTTTTTAATTATTGTTTGTGTTTTCAGGATCTTGAAACATATTTAAGGACTTATGACCTAAAGTCAGAGGCAGCGGTGGATAACTACAAGCTGAAAGAGACGCTAAATGAGAGGGATCGATCTTCAATAACAAACGCTGTAGTTCATGAGATGTTGAAAGTTAATTATGTGTAAGTACTAATAATGATTTTTGAAGAATATCAGTGTTAGCTGGTCCAGTATATGTTCTCATAAAAGTTAATGTTTACTCTTTGTGGAATTGCAGACCATCCCAGTTTGAATATGCAGAAATTGTGAAGAATATCTGTGTTCTTTTTCCCTCTGAAGATTCAATAAACTACTTTTGTTTATAAATATTATTGTCAATGTAAACAACTGCAATCTTAGTGAAAATTTCTTTTATCTCGCAGGCTATTTATTACATTCCTCCTGACACAACGCATAGGAATGCCCAGGGTAAACTACCTAATAAAGTAAAGAATATTAAATACAATTTCCAAAAGAAGGACGCTGGAACCCTCCACCTTCCTTCTTCTTCAGTGCAATGTGTCTCGGAGGCACTGGAAAGGACAAAGATTATTAAGTCGGCTAAGCTAGAAGGTAAAGTTTTCTTTTCATTCACATATTTCTGGAATCAAACTAGACCACGATTATAATACTATTGAGTATTTTTTCATTTATCTTAGGAATAAATTCATAGTGTTTTAAGAAAGTTGTAGCGTAATTACAGAAATTATTAGTAAGCGCTGAATTAAATTTTGCCTTTAAATAGCAATCTTCTCCCAACATTTTAGGATGCATTAATAAAGAAGACCCTGCCATAAAGACTGCTGTCTGAGACATGAAAGCCGGGATTCTTGGCCTCAATTGTTGGCGAATTGGTCAGTGACGCATGCCCTTAGACGTAAAATCTTGTTGGAAACAAGACCAAGGGCTCAGTGTGAAGCCAGTAAAGATCAACAAAAAGACAGGGATAAAAATGAAAATCTATTGCTCATGTGGGGTCTGATGGGAACACTTATGTGACTTTTAAGCATATATTGTAGTTGTAAGATTATTTGTATAAGTGATTCATGTATCTTTTTTTTATTTTAACGTTTATAGAGTTGTATGTTATTTGACAGATATTTTGTATGAGAATTATACAAAATACGTTGCATATTCCACTTGTCTACTTTTGGCATTTTGTATTTTCTTTCCATCTTTTTAGCTTAAATACAATGAAAGAAGTAAGGAACTACACAGGAATTAAGAATAAAGATTTAAATAAAATAAGGATAAGGAATATCCTTATCTTATTAAAGTCTTTATTCCTAATTTCTGTGTAATTCCTTATTTTTTTCATTGTATTTTAACTCTTAGAAGAGTACCCTTTTTTAATCCATTTAAAGGATATATACTAAAGGATATATGTATACTATATTATTAGAATATATTCTATTACTAAGCTACTTACTCATATTAGAGGTATCTGGTATATTCTAATTCATTAGAATATTTCATTATACTACCTATTAGAGGAAAATCCTCTCACCTTTAGGATATTATACTTGGCGGTTATTTTAGTGGGAAATACTCTGTAGTTTATCGGATTATTCTATAATGTAGAATATGATTTTTTCGGTGTATAGATAACATGGCGTAGCGATATACAGTCATAGTCAGTAGACGTAAGTAACGCACAAGCTTTGGTGTATTTTAACAATCAGGATATGTCAAAGCTTGTGTGTTACTTACGTCCACTGATTATGACTGTCGTATATCGCTACGCCATGTTATATGCTTTGGCCCTAATTACGATTTACGTCTCATAGATCTAGCTTTTAACTTTAAACAGAAACTACTAGAATAGGAAAAAATACTCACTCTCAAATGCGGGCTAGTAGTCGCCTAAATGTCCTTCCATCAAAAACTTGTTCATCTCGTTCACCCGTTCATAATAAAGAATACTATAATTAGCACTACACTTCAATGTGCACACAATTCGCACGCAGCCACACACTCGTCGACATCATCTCGTGTGGTGGCGTACGCATCGCGTAGCTAAAGACAATCGTTTTTTAACAAACGCGCGTGCCACTAATATCTTGCATATCCTCTTATTTTAAGAGGCTATTCGGATTATTATAGTAGAATTTGCTATAGAGGAATTTACTCTTGATTATAACACACATCCACTTTTTTATAAAGTAATACGTCTTACTTAAAGAAAAATATGCTTCATGTAAGATTTTTTGCTTAGAAGAAATGCTTAGAGGAATTCCCCACTTATGAGTAGAATATTTTTTTTGGGTGCGGAGATGTATCAGCTTGTCTTTTGTTGTCCGAACCGCTGTTGTTATTGACCGGTGACGAAGTCACTCGTGTTTAGAGAGATATGCAATTTAAATCATTTTACGAAATTATTAGAGCTTAACACTTTCTCTATTGGCCCGATTTTCAGTAAATTTCCGTTTAGGCCGCGTAGGTCGCACACGACCCACGTTGTCGGGACTAATAATTTTTCTTATAACAAGACTATAAATTCATTATTATTAAGAAAAGGATGTAACAATATTTCCACGATGTGATAATTGTGTTATAATATATCTATTCAGAAATGATTAGTCAAATCGACATCGATTCGACGTCGATGCGTCGATAAATGGTCAATGTCGAATACTTACTGGTTATATTTTTGTTACATCTTCGACCTCATCATAATTGCGCATATTTCTATGAGATTTCTATTATCTTTCGGCCAATTCTACAAAAGTGCAACCATAACGTAACGTCATTGCCGGCTGCCCGCATTCTGATAAATTGCTCTCGCAGCCTTGTTATGGAGGTCTTTATCAAGACAAAGCCATTAATCGATATACGACATCCCTTTCCTAGTATTCGTATACGAAGTCATGCCGGTTTTATCGCAAACTTTCGGACAAAGCGCGAAAAATCGGAGCACCGAATACCACGGCCGCAGAGGAAAAATTAATTAATATGCTAATTTTCGAAATGAGCCTAGAGTTTGCATTTTTTTTCTCAAATATTATCTCGCATTATTGCGTTTACGTTCGCGCAAGAGGAATGTTCTTAACTGCAATAACTTTTAAACGGAATTTCATTCTCATGAAACGAGAATAGCGTCATAAAGCCTCATGTAAATATAGCGCTTCAATGATGTGTCGATATTTTATGTTGAAGACGTATTTGTTCCCGTTTGGTATGTAGAACTCCGTATCTGTCTTTAATGCGAACCGATTCGAAAAGTTCGTCTCGCGTCAGCATGGCATGGCATGGCACGGCATGACGGCAAAAGGAGTAATAACTTCCTCATTATCGCGCATACCGCAGTGTGTCGGGCGTATTGATGTTCGGCAGGGTTCAGAGCCTGGCAGAGAGTGAGATTGGCAGGCTCGGGGTTGAGGAAGGAGCCTGTCTCATTGGCGTTATTCAGGGTGCAACAACTGAGAGGCACCACTAATTCTCTGCGGCCGACTTCCCGCAGTCGCCACCACGACGTGCCGTAATTGCTGCTTCCGTTTATGCCGCAACAGGCGAACTGTAAGTGGTCAGAACGACAATGACATGCGTACATTTTCTCTTTTGGTATCATTATATAAAGTAAATACATATTTTATCCACGTAAAAAGTGTTTGAGATAGATCTTTTTTCTTTTTTTCTTTTTGTATATTTTGTATCTTTTGTCTCTTCTAATCTTAATAAATATGAAACACCAAGAATCTCTTTTTGCACTTTATATAATCTTACTTGTCAAAGTTTTCATTATGTTAATTTGTCTAGAAATATTGGCATATAGGCTACTGTAATCAATTTAATCACAATGCTCTTGAATATTTAAATATATCGTTAGAAAATTGCAAACATTATATCTTTACTTTTAGATAGATGACATATAAACTTACTGTTGTTTGTGCAAGATCGAGGGCAGCTGTGAATTGTTCACGACCAGGTACAGCATAACTGCGTTGTAAAGCGCGTATCAGACGTGCCGGTCTTACGTCGATCCCCACTACATGAGGCCAGAAGACAGCAATGATGCACACGGTGCATTCACCGAAGAGCAACAATATTATTGTTAAGAGATACTGGAAAACATAAAGGATCAGAAGATCAGAAGATCGATCGCAAACAAGCCAAGCTATTTGCAATTTTGCGCGTCATAACATACCTACATTTATTTTAAACATTGTATATAGGGTGTATTATTTTAATCTTTCCACGCAATTATCTCCCGAACTATTTATTGTTCGAAAAAATATTTTAAATAGAACTTACTCTGTTTCGAGGGGGACATCTTATTCCATAAGATAAGTCTTGTCTAACAAGTGGAGACAAAGAAATCATATGCCTCCAAGATTTCAAGATGACCTTTGTTTTTTAAAAATAAGACTTTATTTTTTATTTTATCGTCTATTTTTATTCGTCTAACATTTTTTTATTTACCTAATATATTTTTTAATATTTAAAGAAAATTCTGTAAATTTTTCAATATTTAGTTTTCGATAATTTAGTACGATAATTCTTTGTCCGAGGGAAAAATAATACAGGATTTTTTAACTTGATCTGGTCTCAAGTTGCTGTTGCAATAGTGCTCCAACTTTTGTAAACACTTATGTATGTTGTAACATAATTTATACAATATTCTATTTTCGCACATTAATGCAGCAACATATTCTTGAGACCAAATTAAGTCAAAAAGTCTTGTACCACTTTTTCCTCCGATAAACAATTATTGAGATATCGTAAGCTAAATATTGAAACCAAATTTTCCTTGAATGTCTAAAAAATATTAGGTAATAAAAAAATGTTTCAGACGAAAGTTGTTCAAATTGATTAATAGAAAAAGGTGATAAATTAAAAAATGGAGGGTTCTATTTAATAAAATAAAAATCTTGAAATCTTGGAGGCATCTCCACTTGTTAGACAAGACTTATGTCTATAATAAAATGTCCCCCTCGAAACAAAGTAAGTTCTATTTCAGATATTTTTTCGAACAAAACAAACAACAGTTTGGTGGATAATTGCGTGGAAAGGTTAAAATGGGACATCCTGTATACGTATATTTTTACAGATATTACAAGGAAATCGTATGCTGCACGATATTTGAAAATTTAATAAGTTTATAAATAATTAACTATTAAAACGCTGTTTTTTGTAGAAAGATAATTTAAATCTTTATAATAATAGAAAATGTTAGTCATTTTGTAATACCCTATAGTCCATATCTCAGCTTCGCACACAAAGCTGTTTTAAAATAGCTGACACGACCTATTTTGTAAATTTTCTTACAACTTTTCAAGATATCACATATGGTGTCGTATTTTTTCTTATCTATTTGCTTAACTTCTTAATTTAATATTAGCTTAAAATAATTATAATATAGTTTCTATATATTTTCATATTTTGTATATATCCAATTTGATATGTTTCGTAACTGTTTAAATAGTGTTTAAAAATGGGTAAAACGATGGCATTTATTTCTTCAGCGAACTAACTCTCGTTCGTCCGAACCACGAGCGGATAATTAGTGTTTTTACGCAGCGCTCGAACGCGCCCTCCTTTTATTTACGCGCGTGTCTGCATACAAGCAGATCCGTTTCCGGGCAACGATGCATGACCGAACCCAAAGTAGGAAATCTGGTGTTTCAGATAGGCTCGACGAGCAACAACAGTGGATTCACAACAGAACGTTGCACATGAAACACAACTGATTAATGCATTCAAGTATACGTCGTACTCGCAATAACTAATAAACAAAGACTTTAACTTGAACGAGTAATTCTTTCCTATTTAAATATGCGAAGGAGAGGTCGACATCACGGTATATGTAAACTATTTATATATTTTTTACTAGCTTATATACCGTTAAAGTTATCGTTACGAAAAAAGATTGTTACAAAAAGTTAGAGTCGAGGTACATTGTCCACATATATAGACTTTAAACAACGTTTCAGACATTGCATATATTTTATTTTTATTTAATGTCAGTATAAAACGAAAATAATAATAACACATTGTTCTCAAAGATTATTTTAAAAATTATTAAGCACATTTAAACTGCACTTTGAGAATGTATAAATATAACGAGGATTTGTTAAAAAAATTAAAAAATAGATCTTACAGAGATCGTGATGCAGCGATTAAAGAGACAAGCCGCCCAGCATCCGAGAAGTCCGGTGATGGCGATGAGAAATCCTAATGCAACTATAGCAAAAGCCAAATAATAGAAGAGTGGTTGATCGGGGTGAATGTCACCAGGTCCTAGCAGACGCGATAATAAAATCCGTTCATTATCGGCTAATAATAATCCTCCCAATGACATCAACACGAAACCTGACATCTGAAAGGAAGAGAAAAACAACAAATTTTCACAAGTTTCATCGATTTGCTAAACCGCTTACAACAATCATATTATATTAAAACGAGAGGCGGTTCAATATCGATCTATTTTACATCGCATTAGTATTATATTACATCCATCACAATATTTTATCTATATGTTTACATGTATATTTCTTAAATGTCTTTATAATTAATCAAAATTTATTAAAATTTAAATTAAAGTCACGTCCGAAATAAATGGCCGGTAACTTACCAAGAAAATTATATTTGAGCAACAAACAAAAGCGCGCGATATGGCTAATCTTCTAGTTCCCATCGTTATGTTCGAAGTGTTGGCTTCTTAATGAACAATTAACGACCTGCAGATAACTTTTGGTCACATAAAGTTTCGACGCCGATCGCACTCGGCGCACCGCATAATAGTTCGACTTGCACAGTTAAATCATTTGTCGAGTTACACTGTGTATTACAACCCGGTATTCGAGGTGAACCCGATCGCGTATGTTCACGAACTGAAAACCCCCTCGTGTGCGGTGCGCGGTGGATGGATTTCACAACAGCATCGGGGGTCTGTAAGCGCGCTTGCGTGCTCTCATGCGCGACCGACCGGACGGAACCGGAAGGAAGTAGAAAGGTGTGGATGGAAAAAGACCGGAGGGGGAATGAAAAATTTATACATACACACGGACATTTGCACCGACGATCGGTTCGTGTGCGATTCGAGTCGGCAAAAGTTATTCACCAAACGGCAAGGGGAACTTGTAATGGTTGGCGACCATTCTGTTGTTCGGAGGATGCGCCCAAATGCGTCTTCGTATCATATGGTTTTTATGCAAATTTGTAAATTATTATTTAATATTCCGGTCAAATGTTCATATCATGTTATATATTAATTGTTTTAGTTAAATGTTAAAATTATATGTATTAATATACTTTTACTCAAATTCTTACCCGGTACAAAATTTTTTATATAAAAATATAAAAAATATAAATTATATATAAAATATGTATATATATATATATGTATGTTTTTTCTTTCTCTTGTATAATCTCTATCCATACCCAAGTAGAACAGTAAATCACAATAAAGTCAAAATGATGTCAAAATGACGACAAAATGACGATTTTATGTATACAGGAAAAATAAGAAGAATAATTGAAAAATAATTAGAAAAATAAATTTACATTGTTTCTTTTACAAAAGTAAAATTGTAATCAAATAAAAATAATATTCTATATACAAGGTGTTAAATTTTAAACGTAACAGGCCGAATATCTCGATAACTAAATGAAATATATCGAAGTTCGGTATTTTTTTTTAAGTTGTATTGTTTTGAGGTGGACAACATTTTGATAAGAAGAATTTGACTTCGGATGAACGTGTCAAGGTGATAAAGGTCAAATTTTTTTAAATAGAACTCTAATTTTTTAAACACCTACGTTTGTAGCCTTTCTCACGACGAATTCAATGACTATACACACCCAAAGTGATTGGAGGTCAAATGACGGAAGAAACTTTTAGAAAAGAAAAAATATACTTTAATGAAGCAAAGGAGAAATAGACTTTAATAAATCTTGAAATAAGAAAAAAGAAATTTTTATAAAGTAAAAGAATCGAAGTTAATTAAATTCTTTTTTTCTTTGAAAAAGAAAATTCCATTAATCTAAGTGTTCAAAATGTTGCCCTTTTTTCAATAGCTTACACCTATATGAAGAGCATAAAACGTTAGTTTTATAAAGATTTATTTTAATAAAGTTTTTTTTCTTCCTGAGTTTTTCTCTTCCGTCATTTGACCTGCGTCAAATTGGAGAAATTGTTTATGTTAATCCTTCATCAACTACCAGGGAAAATATGATGGAATAAATACGCGAAGCGTGCCAAATTATTCGAATAATTTCAAGAGGCGAATTACGATCGAAGAGTGCTTAATGATTTTCAACGAAGCAAGCTTTGCAAAGCTTGCATAAATGCAAGAGGGCAACATTTTGAATACTTTGATTAATGAATTTTCTTTTTCAAAGAGAAACAATTTTCGTTAACTTCGATTCTTTTACTTTCTTTCTTATTTAAAGATTTATTAATAAAGTCTATTTATTCTTTGCTTTGCATTAAAATATATCTTTTTTTCTTTTCTAAGTCCTTTTCTTTTGTCGTTTACCTCCAATCACCTTGGGTGTATAGTCATTGAATTCATCGTGAGAATAAGGGCGTAGATGTTTAAAAAATTAGAGTTTTATTTTTAAAAATGAATTTGACCTTTATCTTATCTTAATGCGTCCATCCAAAGCCAAATTCTTTTTATCAGAATTTGTTCGCCTCGAAACAGTACAACCTAGAAAAAAACCAGACCTCGATATTTCATTTAGTTATCGAGATGTTCGACGCGTTTGAAATTTAACACCTTGTATAATCATATAATCGTTTTGCATACGATTTTTACATTTATATATGATTATATATGGACAATTTTTTCTCATTTCCTCAAACTTTATTTTTTATGAAAATAACAAATTATCAAAATATGTAAAAATTATCCTCTTAATTATTTTTTTATTCTTTTTCTTATTATTTTTTCTGTATGTGCGAACAGTCGAGATCATATATATAAGAAAATATATCGTCAACAATGAATAAATAATACCGCTTATGACAATAAATAAAGTTTATATAGAAGAGACAAAAAACTATGCAAAAAATGAAACATTCAACAACTATGTAACTTTTTGAATAAACATTGAAACTCATCTGTAAATAAAATGTATTTATGGAGGCTAGTGCCAGTGTTGGCCCAAATGAACAATCGAAGCCAAAAGTGCATATGCAGAAAAATGTCACATAGGCAGTATTATTTATTCGCAGACGATATATGGATATATTTTATATAGAATTTAATATATTTATACGGAATAGTTTTTATATAAAAAAAATTTTAACCGAGTATATAACTCCGTCTGAATGCATGTGTTATTATCTAACAACACGTTTCACTTAGTTCGTAAATTATTATTTAATATTTTAGTCAAGTATTAATAACATGTTATATAATATATTGTTTTAGTTAAATATTAAGATTATCTTATGTATAATATTAAATGTTCTTTTATTCGAATTCTTATAGTATATGGCACGTGTCTGAATGCGTTATCTTGTTATTATCTGGCGAAAGATATTAAATTTTTATAGTCTCATCCTTTGTACAAAAAGTATTTCGCTAAATTGCTCTGAGGTACTAAAGATAACAACGCGATATCTCGAAAAGTTTCAGAAAAATTACAAAAAAGGTCGAAAAATCGTGTTAGTCATTTTAAAACAGTTTTGTGTGCAAAGCTGAAATGTGACAAGAATATTATTTTTATAAAATTATTAAATTTTCAGATATTGTGCGACATAACTTCTTCGTGGTATCGATTGTTTATAACTTTATAATAAAAAATTGAATTATTAATCGTGCAATTATTTTATAATTATACAGAAATATTTTTAAGTTATCAAGAAACGTTACAATGCTGTTATAAAATTTTTTTTGCAGATATTAATTACATAGTAAATGATTATTCTGGAGATTTCGTATTCATTATAGGAATCTCCCATCAAAAATTGTATTCCTACGGTGTAAATGAACTTGGAGGTTGATACAACGTAACATGGCAAAAAGATACTTTATGCGCATTATTGTAAGTGTTCACGAAGCCTATCTCCTCTTCTCTACATTAATTCAGCCGCCACACCACGCACTTCCCGTTAAACGGGATAGGCGTGACCTAAGCGTACGTAAAAATTCTGTTTTACCACTTGCTTGTTAAGAGGCGAACTTTGCAAGGCACAAACTATATCTTGAAGTAGTGATTTTAGAATAACATTTTATGAAGGATAAGGTAAATGCGAAAAATATAAGGAATTATAATTTGAAATAATAAACTATTTTAACAAAATAGGAATTTAATGTTCTCAATAAAAAATATACATTAAAATTATCACATTTAATTTCGTATAAAATTCATGAACCTAGAAATCAAGTGCACTTTTATGAGATCCACTCGTGCATCCAACGCTAGGTGTTACCGACTCATCTTGCTCTCGTTGTGTTGTATCCTCAAATTCGGGCGGCAAATGTAAAACCTAAAAACGGATAAATATAAAATTTTATATTAACACCAATTTGAAATGAAACAAAACATCAAAATCTACTAACTTCTATGAGGAACTTTTTACGGCGTAATTTAAATACTAGATCTCTGTATTGCGAACTGCCGTGTGATAAGCCATTTAACGCGCACAATTTCTTAATGTGTAAAAGACCGTGATAGTCCTTAAATAATGGATTGATTTCTTTTGCAGACCCCGCAAACGACTCTAATCCGATCGCTATATCCGACAAATGCTCAAGTCTCTCGATTACGTTATCCTGGAAAATATAGACTGTAAGATTGATCACTGTAACAGGAATAAGAGAGTTCTTGATACCTACAGTATTATCGAAATTATTAACTGGTATAGTTAATACGCCGACCGCGTAGGATTGCCTTAAAAGTGCTCTGAAGCAATATACAAATTTTAGCAGGTCACGATTCGAATCTTTCTCCGTGTCACTAAGCCATAATCTTGATCCCAGAGAATGAATCGCGATTCTTAAAATCTTCGTTTCTTCATCCGGTGCTTCAGAGAGAAAATGTTGTCCATCGCGTAAAGTTCTCTCTATGGTGCATAATAAGTCAGTATATGCAGCGTTCTCAAATTTACTATTCTTATCCAGCGTCATTTCCTCATTATTTTGCCATTGTTTTATGTTAGCACGTTCTAAGAGATCCTGCTGCATCGGTTTTGTGAGATCATAATAATGACCAAATGTCTGACCTTCCGCAGGGGTTGGATCTACCACTTTCATATTCTGATATCGCCAAGCTATTTTCATTGGCTCGTCTACATTATTTGTAGGTTTTATATGTTTCTCTGAATCGTCTACAACTGCAGGTAATCCCGACACAAGTTGAGAAGGTTGGACATCTTGAGAGGCAATTAGTACAGGCTGAGAAATGACTACTCCCTCAGCCATAAAATATTTTAATAAGATTTTAGCGTAAAAGCCGTACTTGTCTTCCTCTGCAAATAAACGTTTCATTAAACACACATATATATCAATCGAAGAAAATGGAGCGTTGAGCCGTAACAAGGTGTTGGTGTTCATATATTCTATATTTAAGTAAATTACATGTACATAATATACATATACATATATTCCAACTTAATAAACTGCGCGCCGATTATTTGTCGGACTTGAAATACAGCTATCGTTCGAACATTAATACCCTTCCCTCCCCGGAATTAAATCGACGCGATTTAATTATTTTAAAAACTGTAAAGAATTTATTGCGAAAAATATTACCTCAGCCAGGATTCGAACCTGGAACCTCCCTCATTCCGTGAAGGGCGTCGTACCAATTCGACTACCGAGGCATGTGGTAATATTTATCACATGTATACGTATGCAGTGCTTTTAAATATTTAAAGAAACATAATTGTATAAATATACATACGAATTAAAAGTATCGAGCCAATAGGTAAACCTCCGCCTATCGTACTGTCTAAGGAAGGTATCCCCGTTGAAATGAGCAACTGTGAATTTCTTAAAGAAGGTTTCGTGCCTGATATGGTCGGCAGTCTAGTTTTAGGTTTTATCTCTCCTGGAATTATCCTTTTTGCATCTGAAGCCATCTAGAATTATCTGAAATACAAATTTTTAAAAATATTAACGTATTGACAATCTGAAACCATGTATAAAATCATATTTCATGCTGCTATTTTTTCCATATTAAAATTCTTCCTTTTTCATTAAGCACATGTTCAAATAAATAAATGTATAATAAGTGCCAAGATAAAATGTTCAACTATCAATATATTTTATATTAGGGAACTCTTGAGCAAGGCATCAGGAAGCTTGTTTTACTTCTGAAAGTGTAGAATATTTATTTAATTTTACATCTATCTCACTTGTGATTCTTTTAATGTAAGATAATAATTCATACGTCTCGAATCTCGTGCAAAACGTGTGCTTCAGGTAGACTGAAAAGTTTCAAAATAATTTGAGCGCGCTCTAACTGTTGCACCGTGGGAAAATTTGCCGAAATTTTTCTATAGTTTATATACATTTTAGAAATTAAATACGAAACTTGACACTTTACTCGGCTACGGAAAAATCTCGAATTTGAAGCAAGTAAATCGAAACCATGCGATGCCGAAATGACGTTGAGCTTACCGTTTACCACGTGCGCAAGATTCTCACAGGCTTCGAAAACTTGCTAGTGTTCGATCGATCGAGGTACTTTGTGCCTTTACGTCACTTTCGACATAAATTTTTCAACGAGCCGATTACACCGCAACAGTCAATCGAGTCATACGTCATCGGATGAATAACTTGTCACGTGTCTCGTGCGTTCTCCTCGCGTCGGCGTAGCGCTGACGTCATAAGTCGCAAGTGCGGAAAACAGCCTGAAAAGACCCAAATTCTTACAACGTGTACACTCTGTAATTATGGAACGCGAGGCGTTCACAGATTGTTCAGAATCGTTCGGGAGCACGTTCTCGTGACACGAGTCTGTTTGCTTCGGACCGACACCTGGGCCGCTCGCAGTACCGACGTCCACCGAGCGGTGACGCCACGTTGGGCGAAGGCGATCGGCGGTTGGACGCCGCGCGGTGGTTTGACTGGTTCCCCGCGTCGCCATCGGAGGGCGGTTACGTCGCGGCGGCAGCAATTACGGTTCGCCGTTTGAACGGGATGTATGTTCCCGTCGTTGTACCCTACTCGCAGTTTCTGTTAATGGCACCGCGAGTTCGCTAGGAACGATCTCGAAGCGCGGCCTCGCACGCGTCTACGTTTCGGTCGTTTCGTCGCCGCGGACGATCGCGCGCGAGCATCCGGCGTGACAGCGACACGACGAGCGAGAGAAAGCGAGAGGGAGGTGAAGAGGGAATCCGTCTTGGGCCGACTTTGCGACGACGCGGAGTGGAGCGGACTGAGGACGCGCGAGTGCGCGCGCGCGCGCGTGCGTGCACACACAAGAGACGGGGGTTAAAAGTGAGGTTATGTAATTGTTTTGGGGGACGAGATCGCGCGCGGGCGCTCGATGCCGACGCTCGATGACACGTGATTCGTCGCGGCGGTCGCGTCGGATCGGTTCGTGCCCCAGGGCCCCCGGGGTGTCGGCGCAGTGAAGTGAAGCAACATCCGCGCGCCGGTGCGCGGTCCAGAGTGCGCGGCGAGAGATCGCGCTGCGCGTCGCGAGTCGCGCTGTCGCGCACGGTCGGAGCCGGCCCGGCGCAGATCGCGCGGATGAATCGCGGAGCGTTTCCCGCGGACGTGCGCGTTCGCGGCAACCTTCGCTCCGAACCCGTCCAGAAATCGGAGCGATCTCTCGAGATAGTGGCGCCGGGCGCGTTCGAATCGCGAGTAGGCGGGAAGAAAGATACAACGATGGAGCGCGGAGACGCGCGAGAAAGAAGACGATAGATCGAGAGAAAGAGATAGAAAGGTGCGTGCAAATTCGTTTCGTGTCGCGCGCGCGCGCGCGAGTGGCCAGACCGCCGAGACTGCCGAGACTGGCGAATGGTAGAGTGATAGATTCGAAGTGCGCGCAAGACCGCGCAAGACAGCGCAGAAGAGTGCAGGAGGAACTCGTGCCGAGCCGAACCGAACGTTGAAAGCACTCTTCCCTTTCTCCCACCCTGCCCTGCTGGCCGTCAGTGCCGTCTCGTTCCTTCTCCGTCCTCTCTCCTTGGCTCGCGCGCACGCCTTCGCGCCCCCGGCCCCTCGGCCCGCCGGCGTCGCCCCGGCGCGCTCCCTTCTCGTTCTGTTCGGCGCGCGGCGTCTCCCTTCCGCGCGCGCCGCGCCGGTGCGGTCGTGCGGTGCCGTTTGACGACCTCTCGCTCCCGCTCCCACCCGCTCTCTTTTCTTCTCTTTCTCCAGACAAGCGGCAGCACGCTGCCCTCGCTCAACTACCTGTTGTGACGTCCAGCGCGCTCGACGCACCGGGCAAATCCGCCGTAAATACCCAGCGTCGCGTCGGCGTTTACTCAGTCTCGCTCCCTCCGACCAACGACGATCATTCGGCGGTAAACGCGATCGATCGCGAGTGACGATACGTCGAACCTGCCGCGGCGCGGAACCCCGCGCGTCAGGGAAGTTTTTCGTCGAGGGAGATTCGCGCGCGCCCTCCCCCCCCCCTCGCGCGGGGGAAGGAGGGGCCCGATTCCCGATTGTGAAACCGCGAAAGTCTCGGGTGTCGCGGGCTCCGTCCTCCCCTCCACCGTCGACCCCAGGCAGGCACCACCGCCGACGAGAGCAGCGCGAGAGGAAGCGAGAGGCGGAGTGAGACGAAGAGAGAGAGAGAGGGAGGAGGACAGCACGCGTCCGTAAGATGGAGAGAGAAGGAGCGCGCGAGAGAAAGGACTCGAGCGGGCTCTTATCGTCGAGTTAGTCGCGCGCGGCGAACCTTCCGTCCCACCGTCTCGTCGAATCTTCCGTTGGCGCGCGCGTTGCCGAGAGTGACAGTCGCGAACTCGTGACCCGAGAGCTGCCTGCCGATATTTAGAGCTCCGTTGCGCCGCTCCGGCGCGTATTGCGTCGGCTAGTGTCGCGGCTGGAAGGAGCGACGTCTTTGGAGCAAACATCTGAATCTAATCTACCTTGTGCATTGGATTAATTGTGACTCGCCGTAGAACGTAATAACTATGAACGTGAGTATGAACGTGACTGTGAACCCGCGACGGCGAGTGTAGCCGCGATCGTCGCGGTCGTCGCGGAGTTTTGAAATATACGAGGAAGAAGAGCTAAAGGGGTGCCTGAAGGAGCGAGAGAGAGAAATAGTGAGAGGAGGGGGAGAGAACGGGCCGTGCGACGACGCGCGCACTATCGCGCACTCGGTCACGTGGATCGGGAAACAAAAGGCGGAACGCGAGCGCGTTCATTGACGAGTCCCGTCGCGTCGATGCCGCGCGCGCGCCGCACCGGTGGCATCGCGTTACGTTAGCCCCAACGTTGGCGCGCTCCGCCGTACACATGCGGGCGCGTGTGCATGACTCTGGAAATTGAATCGTTCGCGAAACAGCAACAGGAGCATCTCTCCTGTATTTTTTACGTCGCCGCGAGTGGAGTGTTGCCTACGAACGACAAGGGGGGAGAGAGACGTTCTATAAGGAAAAGTGCGCCGTTCTCGAGAGAGTCGATCTTGACCGTGGTCAAGCCCGGCCGGCGGGGCCCCGGCGAGAGCGTCACACGCGGCCAGATGCTCCCCTGCGCCCCCCGGAAGTCAGGCACGATCGTCGGGTTCACGCCAGTGGGGTGGATGCGGAGGATGCGCGTCACGCAGACGGCGGCGAAGCCGGTGGTAGAGGACGACGTGGCCGCGCGGTCGGCATCGCGCCTTACGATCGACCACTACGGTGGCAACCATTGAGAACTGGCTTATCCTGCGGTGGATTTAGGGGGCTGTATGGAGGCCGGGGGGCTCCTGCCCCGTCAGCCCCCGCAAGGCCCCCCCGGCACCATCTCCGTGTGCGCGGGCCAGGGCCCGAACGGGCACGCCGGCAACGTCCTCGGCCAATCCGCGGCCGCGATCCACGAGTTGAACGCCAGTCAGCTGGGCATAACCAGCCAGCAGCAGCTGCACCTGCAGCAACAGCAGCATCAACAGCATCAACAGCAGCAGCAGCAGCATCAACAGCAGCAACAGCACCAACAGCACCAACAACACCAACAACACCAACAACATCAACAGCAGCAACAGCATCAACAGCAGCAAATGGGCCAAGCACCCGGCATGGGTGAGGTACTCCCCCCGAAGAGGCAGGCGGTCGTGGACCGCCTGCGACGAAGAATCGAGAGCTATCGCCGCAGACAGACCGACTGCATCCCCAGGTTCGATCAAAGTTTCAACGGGTTGTGCGAGCAGAATATCCAGGACACCATAGCGCTGAAGCAACGCTACCTCGAGAGCAAGGCGAAGCGGCAAGCCAAGAAGACGGACAAGAAGCAGAGCGACCCGATCGGCCTCTCCAACGTTCACATGGTAAGTCTTTTTCGTCTCTTTTACTCTTGCTGCCTTCCTCTTCTTCTTCTTCTCCTCCATTTTCTTCTTCTTCTTCTTCTTCTTCTTCTTCTTCTTCTTCTTCTACCCGGTTTCATCGCGCCGAGCAGGCGTAGGTGTGCCTACGCCGCTGTGGGAATTCGAACTTGTTACAAAGTCGGCGTCTCTCCTTCCTTCCTTTCCCGCTGGGTCTCTTCGCCCTGGAGATGGAAGCGCGCGCGAGTGACGCTCCTCGCGTTTCGCGGCGACCAAACGTGTCCGATATATATACTCACTCAGTGTACTACCTACGTCAGGGAAGAAAGAATCCCGAGATTCTCTCGCGCGAAATTTCGCGGCGAGTCCTCTAGCTTGACATTCGGCAAGTTTACATTTGGATGGTAATTCGATTTTTCTTTCCTGCGAAAAAAATCTCGGACTCGCTCACATTTTCGAGAGTGAGCGCGAAAGAAAAAATATTATCGCAAATATTATCTTTAGATCGATCTTATCGTTTTTTATCCTTCCAAAAGACTCGAGTCACTCGGTCGCACGTAATAACGCTGCATCATCATGTATCTGCTACATAAAATTGTATAGAAAAAGTTTTTTGGTAGTATTTCCTCCAGACTTTACGCAATCTTAGTGTTTCCTTTGCTAAATCTTTGGAAAATGCAAATTGCAACGCAATCCCAAATATATTGGAGATTGTAAGGGAATAAACCTAGTTTGTATCGCGAAAACAGAATTAATCGATCGTATTTTTGGTTTGTCTGCGATAAATTCAATTTCGAAAGTTTCCGGACGTATGTTGTGTCTTTTGGTTAACGGAAACGAGCAGATCAATAAACAGCTATCCTTTACATCAATCGATGTTAAAACGGAGTAAACAGTATCTATATCGGAGAGAATATCGGAGTAAACATTATCGATGTAATAGAATATCTCCGAATATTTGAATCTTGATAATGCTAATTTCTAAAGCATCGAATTGTTTTGGTAGCAAATGACACGCTTATCAATCGATAAGCAATTGGGTGAAGATAAGTAATTGGGTGAGGGTTTTATTTTTCAATGCCACGTATTGACCTAGAAATCTGTTTGCAAAACTGCTTTTTAGTCGAAAATAGGAAATAATTAGGTCCGAAGTGTTTATAAAATGTGTATATATGTATATAAAATTTAAAAAATATATATTTTGTAGATATATAAATTTAAACATATATATATGTACAGTAGATCCCGATACAACACAGGTTTATATAACACGAATTCGTATAACACGATGGAAAAATTTTAATATTTGTTTATTTCAAAGAAAAATAAAAAATATTTTACTATTACATCTTTAAGATTTATTTTATATTTTTACAATAAACTCTTACATCTTTTATAAATATGTGTTTCCATATGCATAATCCATATATGTTATATGTATAATCTATGTGACTCGTATAACACGGATTCATATAACACGAAACACATCCCTCATGTAATACAGGAGTCTACTGTATATACAGGGTTATTCAGGACCTCTGCATCAAACTCTAAGGAATAATAGATTTCGCAGAAAGGATCATTTTTTGTCAAGCAATACATGTTCTTTAACGCGTCGTTTAGGAGCTATGCGACCGCGCAGACAAGTCTTATTTAGGTAACATTTATTACAATTATGAAATAAATTATTTATTTACTGCTTCAAGTATATATATTTGCAGACAGTTTACAGAAGGTTTTCAAAGTATCTACCCTGAACTTGATTGCATTCTGCGCTACAGTTGCTGCACAATATGACCTCAAATGTTCGATAGAGTCCGATAATCAATGTTACGATGGTGTCATGAATGCAATCAGGTTCAGGGTAGACACTTTGAACACCTTCTGTAAACTGTCTGCAAGTGTACTTGAAACAATAAATGAATAATTTATCTTATAATTGTAATAAATGTCACCCAAGACCTGTCACCCATCACCCTGTATATATTAACATGGATCTATTAATCAACATTGAATCTATTATATATGTAGGATATTTACATATAAGATTTGTCGTGCAAATGTTAGCGATATATTCGACATAAAATTCTATAATTAAGAAAAAAAATGTGAATTATTTTCAAATATAATTTTATTTCTCTTTAAAAGTGAAATGATTGCCATTTGATCGTGCAAGCGTGTAACTAAGCTAAAAAAAAGCTTGTTTATGCTTTACTAGCAATCGAATAAAAGACTTCAAATTGTTTTTTAATTTGATCGCGCTAATTAATTGCGCTGCTACTACGTTCGTCAAGAAAATCAATGAATTTAACACGGCGTTGTGAAATCGAGACGGAACAGGTGGACGCGTGGATCGTTAAGGTCGTAGGTCGCGCCCGTGCTAGTTCGCCGTGGGCGTTTCGATTCGAGACGTCCCTGCGTTAACCTTGGCTTTACGTCAATGCAGGGGCGTTCTTACGATCCTCGCTACGCGTAACGTCATTGTCACGAACGTCCCGCGCAAAATGTTTACGTAGAGACCTTTACATATCGCGCACCCCCTATGCAAATATTCCGCTCTCTCAAAACAAATCGGATCATTAAAATGAATAACGAATTTTCATGGATAGCCCGGCATGCATTGACGCACACATTTTGCGATATATATAATTAGCCAGGAGTACATTCATGTTTCCGAAAACACAATATATATTTTATTATTACAATTTGACGCAATTCTGCAATGCGGAACCAACTTCAAAGCCTTACTTTTCCGCTGGAGCAAATTTTGCGAAACTTTAGAAATAAAATTCTGGACCAGTTATCTCAAATATTATGATCGAACTATAATCCTCCTCAAATACAATTCCATGTGTCATATACGTTTTTAGAAAACCTGCTGTCCACGATACAAAACAAAAATCAATATATAGAACTAAAAATCACAAAAATATTCCTTATTGCATAATTTGTTGCATAACTGCATTCAATTAGCAAAAATCGGAAGAAATCAAATAACATTCTAATTAAGAAAAGTTTCGAAAAAGTGCTCACTGGGAAAATTGTGGAAGATAATAGTTTTTAAAGCAAACATTATTAATATAAAAAATACGGCTTAAAGATTAACACGTTATATCGAAGCGCAAAGTTATCGAGAGTACGAACGATGTACGATATTTGCATGATTAATTCATACATGGTATGAATCGATGCACAGTATTTATTAACTTCTGACGACGCATTACAGTTCACCGAATCGATCATTGACAACTGGGATCGCCTTAAGGTACCACTTGAAATAATTTGTTGAAGGCAATTGGCAACTCTCTCTCTCTCTCTCTCTCTCTCTCTCTCTCTCGTGTATGACGAAACACGCTGTTTTGTTGGCCGTAATTATTACGTTGTCAACACGTACGGGCATGTGATATTAAGTAATACGTAAATGCGGACGTCACCGGGGGCGCACTTTATAAATGTCGCGTGCGGCGCAAAGATGAACGATAACAACTTCCCCACATCCACAGCGGATGACGTCGGGTCATCGGTGTGCTGTACGTGTAACGTGACGTGTGCACGCCCGTCGTCCAACGAATCGCCATCAGCCATAAAGGTGATAGGTAACACATTCGCGTCACTCGAAAACTGTTACCAAGTTGATATAATTAACTCGCACGCTCGTAGGAAAGACCCGCTGCCATATATAAAATGCGGAGAGATCGCGGGAACGCGTTTATCAATGAACTGAATTTGATGCCGGAAATTCGAAGTGCATTGTAGCTCGCAAGATTTCGCATCCTTGTCGATGCATGTTTGTTTCGTACGGGATTTCATTAATGAACTCTCTATAAAACTAGAGAGACACATCGATTGCTTTAGAAGTGTATGTAGAAAGCAATTTCCTTCGTATCATCCCCTTTTACGTTTATTATTCTTATTAATCTCGCCAATCATGGTTAAATTTTTCACGCTCCTTGTGATATTTTAGCAATTTAAAAAATAACATATTATAAACCTAAAAAATAATCATTTCTTTATTCACGAGTAAAATGTACTCGAATTCCGAGCAGAAAAATTATTTTCTTTATCGTTATAGACTTTGTAATCATAATTTTTACAAATCTATCTAAATCAGGTATATCTGAGATTAATCGATACAACGACGTCATTTCGTCAAGGAATACAGCCGCGCAATCGCGCCACGCGGTTTGGTGCTCCGCTCTCGCGATATCGTCCGATTGATAGCACATTATCACGAACGCGAAACGGAGGGGGTGGCGCATGAGGTGGGAGAGAATCGACAGGAAACACTACTCGACACGATGTAATAGGATCGCCGATAATCGCGCGTACTTGCGCGGCTTCACCTTCTCGGTCCCTTTTTCTCTCTCTCTCTCTCTCTCTCTCTCTCTCTCGTTCTCTCTCTGGTTCACCGAAGCTACCTCGCGTACGCGCACGTGTCCAGGTCGCGGTGCGTGTAGCTGCGTGCTCCGCGTTCCGCTCATTCATAATCGCAGTGTCGGCGCGCCGCGAACAATGGGGCGCATGAACGGTGGGTCACCATGAACGGCGGGGGAAAGCTGTGGGAATCGCGATTTCCGCCGAGAAGCTAACCGCGGTGAACCAGATCCTGAACGCGGGCCGCTCCTTCCTTTCGGCACTCCCGATCCGCCTGCTCTCGATTTGTTTCGTCGAATCTTAGGGGAACGATTTATGCGATTACAGAGATCTATTGTTGAGAGATAGATTCAGTAACGTGACGATAATACACGCGATAATACGATAATGAATCATAAAATTTGGTTCGTTTTAAGCAAGCAAGAAACCTCAAAATACAATAACATGAAAAAGACATTCCATTAAATTTTATTGTCACTCTTCGAATTCCTTAAATAATAGTCTGTTTTTTTCGGATTTTTTTGTAATATGTAGAAAATATTACAAGAAAAATGTAACGACTGTCCGAAATAGTATTGTTATTCACATGAAAATAGAAAAGGAGCATGCATAATTTATTATTATGGGGAATTACATCATGAAATTATATCAGACTATTCACAACCGGATGGATACGATTTCTATCTGTATAATTTTTATCTAGACAGTTATCTATATGATATTGCGGTTTCACGAGAATTTCGTTCACGAGAATTATTAATAATATATTGATTTTATCAAAGCCCGATTAACGGTTCACATTTTAACACGAAGTTGTACACTATCATACACATTTAGAAAATATTGAGAAAATTATTCGTGTATTTTAAGTAATATTTACGCTCTTACATTTGTACTCGGAGTTTATCAAACTTAAATAACACTTGAGTCACTTTAATCATGTGAGATGATAATTTAAGCCACGCTGCCCTAATTAATATCTCACGTAAAATACAAGTAAAATTGTTCCTGGTAATTGTTAAATTTGTCTTAATATTTCCTGTAATACTATAAAAAGAAAATTACTTTTAAATATTTGATAAAATTGTTAAATCTATCTTAATATTTCTCGTGAAAAGAAATGCTGCAAAAAGAAAACTACATATGGTTTTACACGTGTCTCAAGCAACGAAATAAATTCTTAACGACCTGCACGATAAATGCGCGATCTGCACAAAATCGTTTTGTCGTTTACTCGTGTCCCGTCCTTATTCAAAGCCGCGAATGACACGTGTCGGACGTCAGAGTTGCGGCTCGCGACAAGGATGTCACTCCGACTAGATCGTCAGCGGTGCTCAATCGCGGCGATCGCGATGCGGTCATACGGGGACGATCGCGCGCGACCGAGCGATCGGTTGCGGTGTTGCACGAGGGAAACTCGAGGTTATTTGTTCGCGTTCATTCTTATCCTACCTCGGGAATGAGTCACTTGCCGAGCGGCGAACGAGACCGACGAGATCAGTCGCAGTGGCACTCATCCTAGCAAACGAGACACCGTTGTTTTGATCGAGCGACTTTTGCCTCGAAGGTGCTCAATTCTGGCAATTGATAATTCTACAATAGATACATCTCATTACGGAATATCGTATTTTAGCTATAGAATTTAGGAAAGAGGATTATATGGAGGAGGACTTTAACTACAAAATTTAATTTATAATATCAGTTTTACAAAATTAATTTAATCTGTTCTCTTTCTCGAGCCGTCTTGGTACAGTTCGTACTCATTGAATGAAGCAAGTTATTCATTCGTGTTTGTTCGCGTTCGCTCGCTCGGTCTGGATCCGCTTAACAAAAATTATTTTTTATATTATTGTCCAGATAGAATATTCTTATACTTCTCTGCAAGATTAGATTCTAATCCTTTACTTTTCCCAATATGACATGCCGCGTTCATATTTCTGTATTTTTTAAATATTTTTTAAATATTTTCGCGTATATCGAACATGCAATATATTTAACGTCGCGTGTTATAACTAGTATAACTTGATATTAAATGATTCAGAAAACAATTTCGAGGTGCATCGTTGTCCTTCGGGTTTGCTTTTAATATTCCAGTCAAGAATAGGCTCTTCTCAAAGGCCAGTGCGTGAGCCATGGCACTTGGCTAAGCCATTGTATTCGTCGAATTTAATTGTTATTGAATAAAAGAAACTCTGCAAGGAATAAGAGAGATTGCGGTATTTTAGTTACACCTTTCGGTCGGGCGAAACGACCGCAAACAGTCACGTCTCGTGCGCCTAATATTACGCGAAATGGTCGCGAAAGATCTTACCGGCCAAGTGGATAGCAATTTGTTAGGACCAGAGAATTTTTGTTAGCCGTTCGTTGTTGCACGCGCGCGCGCACATCCCTTTCCCATCGAGAGTGTTTTCTTTCGAGCCGATCGAGAGAGAACTCAACATTCGTTTCAGCATGGTCATTATGCTGGCCCGACAACTCTTATTACGACCCATTAGTCGAACGCCCACCGACAATTTAGGACACCGTATAGCTCTGAGATATTAGACGTCTCGGTTACTCGTCCCCGTGGTGTCGGCTAAGTCGGCTCGTAAGAATCAAATTTGTTGCACGACGTTTCGCTGTTTTGCCAGAGACCCGGTACGACTGCTAAAAGCTAGGCGGGCCCAACCTTTTTAGACCCGTATTTATCGTCGCATTTCTGCTGAAGAAATTGGCAGAAACCAATTTTCACAGACGCGACACGGTTTAATAAATGGATCTTGAAGCTCAATCTAATAACGTCATATTTGCAATCGCGATATAATCGAGAAACTCGAATAAAATCTGTCTTGAAATGCAACAATCCAAGTTCTGTCTTTTCGCGATTTAATAACCGAGCCTTAAGAGATGATCGTTTATGTACATACGTATTAGTAGTTTTTAAATGTCGTATCACTTGAGTGTTGTATCAAGGAAAACAAAGTATTATTCAAGTATGCTCTGAAGATATTAAAAAAACAGCGTTTAACAGTTTGAATAATTTAATCTCGAATTTAATTGTGGAGAAGCAGAATAATTATCCACGTATAAAACCCAATTTAAAGTTCAAAAATAAAATTAAAATTTTCACAATAAGAATACTATTCTCTCTTTATATATATCTTCTATATATGGAGGGATAAAAGCGATAGTGGTGTCAGTTAAATTTTTTTAAATATTGACTCGTGTGCATAGATGCAATTTATATATTGTGTATAGATTGTATCTATGCATATATAAGTCAATATTTTAAAAAATTTGACTTACACCACTATGGCTTTTACCCTTCCATATTTAAAATAAATGTCCTGATTGACTGACTGACTGACTGATTGACTGATTGACTAACTAACTAACTAACTGACTGACTCATCAACGCTCAAACCCTTAAACCTAAAAACATGAAATTCGGGGAGTATATTCCTTCCATGTTGTAAGCACTTACTAAGAAGGGATTTTTAGAAATTCGACCCCTAAGGGGGCAAAAAGGAGTAACATGTGTTTTCACTGATTCCTCAATATCTCTTAGGCCCGATGAGATATCGACTTGGTTTTTTATTTAAAGTAGTTACATACCGTAGCGAAGCACGGGTATCAAGCTAGTATATTATATGTATACGCTGAATATTAAGGCTCCAGTAGTGTTATTCTGTAACTCGTTATGCTGTTGTTATGTGCCCATAACGACAGTTGCGCAGCTTTTTTACCATATAGTATACCCTCGCAACTGTCGTTATGAACACGTAACGACCGCATAACGAGTTACAGAATTGCACTACTGGGCTCTTTCCGACATCTTGTGAGATTGTGACACCAGAGGCGAGAAATGACACGCTGAGAATTCGTGCGTGCCATTTCCAAATAAAAAGATATTTGCATAAAATAACATTTTAGATCACTTCAGCACACTTCAAAAATACTCCGAAATCTATCTCTTTCCTTTGACAGTTAATAAACAGCCGTAAAATGAATGTAATACGATGTAGGCTTATGCGCTGGCACTTGACTAGCTTTTGTATTACATTTATTTTACGGCTATTTGTTAATTGTCAAGGGAAAGGGAAGACTTAACCTAACCTTGGAGTATTTTCGAAGTGTGCTGAAGTAATCTGAAGTGTTTTATTTTATGCAAACACCTTTTTATTTGGAAATGGCACGCACGAATTCTCAACGTGTCAATTCTCAACATTTCTCGCTTCTGACATCACAATCTTACAAAATATCGAAAAGAGCCCAGGAGCCTTAATGTTACATGATAATTTTCTTGTATTACATATTATTTAATAAGGCAGTGTCATTGCGCTTTTTTGTTACAAATCACGAACTCGATAAAGATATACATATAGTGAAATAATGCCGTATTAATATAATATCGAATCTAATATTCATCTGAGGGAGTAAGTTTATTTTCGTCTTGAAGATAAACTTCTCGGAAAATTATGAAAATTATTTTATTTAGATCGCTAGTTATTTCCCAATTTCTTTTACGTCTTTAGAAGAATGAAATCTAATAATGATAAATAAAAAAAAGAATGAAACTAAGGCCGGTATTCATAGTCGGATCTTATATTTAAGATCGTCTTAAGTACGATTTTAAGATGTTATGAACCAATCACAGAGCCGTATTAGCATCTTAAGATATTACTTAAGACGATCTTGAAATAAGATCCGACTATGAATACCGGCCTAAATCACGGCAGAAAAGATCGAAATGTTCTTCTTCGAGTCGCGATATTTTCATTAAATTTTCTCGAACGTTATTTCAGGCAATGCTATCGAAGCCAGTCACGATACGGAGCGCGAGACGCGCGATAGTACAATTAATTTGCCGAAATCAGCTTGAGACGCACGCAACAGAATATTTGGAGCACATTCAGTTTATAATATGTTAAATATTTCGGGACGGTGACGGTGAATCGCGCGCGGCACACGACGCTCGGCGTTTGTTTTCGCGGCGTATGGCGCGCTGTTTGTGTACACAAGGTCGCCGCCCCTACCATTCGTATGCCGACACTCGACACATAGGCTCACAGGCAAGCAGCCGCGCGCGCGAGCCGCTTCAGCCGCTCCGTCAGCTCCGTGCGTCCGTAGTGTTATTATCCCTCGGAACGCGATTGAAACAAGTACCAGGAGAGAATGCGATCGTTCCCCATGAGCAATTAGCGATTGCCCACCCGGGCGATTGATTAACTTCCGCGATTAAACGACCCGCAAGCATATCGAAACGCCGACAGTTTCTCGAAGATACATATTTCGCGCGGCTTATTCGCTCGAAATGAGAATCGAAACGATGGAAGATGAAAATAAAAAGTCTTCGTTTTTTTTTATTTATTTATCACGATATTTACTGTGATATAGTTATAACACGTTAAGTATATATATATATATATACTAACATCTTTTTAAAAGAGCTTTATTTTACATTGTTTATATAATCTTATGGACGATGAAGAGAAACAAGATATTAATGCATTATTTGTATGAAATTAAGATGTATCTCCATAAAGTACAGTAGAGAAATATGATTAATGTTTGGTAGATTACTTTATTTTTTCTGTATCTTCCCAAAAATATCTCTTTAATATAATAGAATTTGCGATCAGAGCATTTGATTTCTCAAATGTTTGGTATTTTCTTCCACGTAGTGCACACGTAAGAGAAAGCAATACTTAGAGTTTTTTTTAGTAGGAACATAGTCGCACTGGAATTATAACTTATTCTTCATATAATTCAATTTTCCAAATGATTTATTTAACTAAAAAACGCGTTAATGATTAATTAATTACATTTATTGTTATAATATGTCAGTTTTATCATCGTCTTTCGTAGTCTATCTATCCCACAAATGATCTTATGTAAGACCGTGATCTATCCATATCTTATTGATGATTTAACTTGAAACAAAATAAAGTGACATGAGATCCGATAATCGCGGAATAGAAAACATTCTTATATAGATCATGAACTTATGTAGAATGTGAACGTGTTATATTAACATTAGACTAGTAGCATTTAAATACTTGATATCGAAATAATATTGCCAATCTCATATTAAAAACAATCTTAATACAATAGCATTAGCAATATAATAATGAAATTTTTATATTGAAATTTATGAAGACGTATACCTACATATCACATTTACGAAAATATGAAAAATTTTTATTGAATAATTCTGGTTGTGTTGGATTTTACATTATTTTTTAGAAAAATTAACATGCCTTTTTTTAGAAATGGAACTATTAAGAAAAGGTCAGATGTAAAAATTGTTTTTGAATGTGTTTGCTGGTTATCATTTGTTATCGTTTATAAACAAAGTTTAATAATTGAAAAAGAGAATAATTTATATATAGAAATAATTGTATTATTCTTATGTGCCAAATTTATTTTAAATTATGAGAAGAGCACGAGAAAGAGGAAGTTTCTGATATGTATATTATATTATAGATAGATTATATTATAGATATTATATTATAGTATAGATTTGTGTATCATAAATATCATATCTTAATTAATCACATCTTAGATTTTTGAGTCTGCTTCTCAGTCAAGTATAATCTTCGTCGTTCAACAATCTTTAAATGTAACTATTGTTCACGTCTTAAAACGTGAGATTTTATTCTTAATATCTCATTTCATACGCTTTTAAGATGTTATACAAGTATCGGCTATAAATGCGGATCTTATATGTAAGATAATTTCAAGGATATATCTCGCATCCGACTTTTCATTTCTTGTACTGAAGGACCCGTCAATCATAATTTGCAATCGCGAGTTACTTTACTAAATCGATTTATCGTTCTATCTGAGAAATTAATCGCGAGCGATTAATTTCTTAAGGACGTTCTCCGGTCCTTATACTAGAGAAAATCGATTTTCTTTAGATTTTCTTGAAACTGTGAATATACGTTAATTTAGGTGTGCTTTATGCGTGGTATAAATTTCAGTACCTCTTCCGGTATAAAAAATCAAGATACTGAGCCTCAAAGTTTCAACTTTTACTAATGAAAAGGTTTTCCAGGCCAAACGGTAAGAGATACGAGGTTGGCCAAGAGGACCAAAGTTGCTCCTCTCGTCGAGTTCTATAAGGAAAAAATGCCAAAACTAAAAAAAAATTAAATTTAAAATTTTTTTTTTGAAACTTTGAGGCTCAGTATCTTTATTTTTTATACTGAAAGAGGTGAACGGAGAACGTTCTTAAATAATCTGCTTGTATCTCAATCGATTTACAGTAGAAATAAAAATTGAAATAAGGATGGTTATGTTGTTTTGTGTGTAACGAGGAAAATAGCGAAAGTTTTAGATACATAATTAGAACTAGTTTAGTCCAAAAGCACGCAAGAAAAAGGCTGTCATTTGGAATTAAAGTTAGGTGACTTGAAATACATAGATCTTTACGATTTTTTCAATTTTAAAGAAATGTTGCAAACTTAAAATCGATAAGTATGATCATGAAACGAAAGGGAAAGACGCCTCGGGGCGACGAAGAAAACAGAAAGAGGCCAGTCGGACTTTCGTTCCACCTACGAGTGCGTCCGTTCACAACTGCGAGGCGCGCCTCGCGCCTCCGCCAAATCGGTACCGTTCAGCCTTGGACAAGTAGACACGACAATGACAGGAAAAGACAGACGACACCGGAGATAATGGTGTCCGACGACACTACGACTTTCCGTATGCATGACGATTTGCATCGTGCATGACAGCGGTTCTCACTAATTGTAAGTATATAAGCCGGATCCAGATCAAGCAAGCGAGCGCGAACGATTGCGAACGATCGCGAACGAGCATTTACGATAAACACTTAATCTTTTTTCTGATATGTTAGCGATAAATAAAACCTTTTTTGGTCGATGTAAGTTTGTGTTCGTTCGTGCTCGCGACGCCATCCACGCTCATTGAAGCAAATCCGCTCATTCGTGCTCGTTCATGCTGTTTGCTTGATCCGGATCCGGCTCAAGCTAGCGATGACGAACGGAATTTCGTGGAATGCCATTCATGATCCGATCGAACACAAGCGCCGATAACGATCGAGTGTTATCGTAACGGTCTCTGAACTCGTTCGCCGTTGCATTCCGATGTTTGATTCGTGTATGCATAAATGCATTATACAAGGATTTCCACGCAATAGCCACATTCTCCCTTCCTATTTTCTCTCTTTGATATGAGACTAAATATATGTTATTTCTTATACCATCTTTATATAAAATCCAGATAACTTATCCAAATACCTAATTTTCTTTAAAATTCTTCAATTTTATCTGAAATTTCGAAAAATAAAGATGAATATTTTTCATTTCATATTTCTAAGTTCTGATACATATACATATATTTATGTATATATATTGTTAAAAATAAAGTAATTTTTACTTGAACGCGGTGTAATGATTCACGTTTCAGGCATGTAATTTTCGTAATTAAATAGAACAATAACCGAATTACTTATATTTCTCCTCTTTTGTTTTTAATTCGATCGTTATTTATTTTATATTTTAATGATACACTGTTGGAAAATTTGTGTTAAATATAACATAAATCACATGTCCCAAACGGTCCACTCAAATTTTGGTGTTAATTTAACATAATATGGATTTGTTAAATGGTAACACCGATACTATGTTAAAATATTTCAACAGAAAGGAAATGTAATTCTGATTGTAATTTGAGATTAATTATGTGTACAATTAACGTAACTTTTATGTTGAAGTTAAGATTGTAAGATAAAATCAACACTCTTTTTCCGTAAATTTTTATTCCCACTTCTGTTATAGAGTAAAATCAACACTTTTTTCCTGTGAATTTTAACACATTTAATAAATACGTTCAAATTGTATTACTTTAACATATTCTTTAAATTATTTTAATAATTTTACATTTTAAATTTGTTAAGTTTAATTAACATACCAGGCATATGTTAAATCTACACATGTATCTATGTGTTGATTATTTTATTATTTTACACAAAAATTTTAACAAGGACCTTTTTTAACAAACCCACAAAAATTTTCCAACAGTGTATAATGATATCTATATGAAATTAATTTTCTATATACCTAATGAATATATTTGATAAGATCAAAAATTATGTGATCCTTCCTTCCACCGAAAGAATATAACCTGCTGCGTTATAACAGCTAAATTTATTTAGCTATTATATTTATTTATATTATACATTAATAGATATAAATATTAATTTGTACCGAAAATTATTCTCTTTTTTTTTCTGTCGTTTATTACTCACTGCTATCGGCGCTATGCAATGTCCTTGAATATCGTAAAAATTGTACGAAGTAGTTTTCGTGTAATAAATAAGTTTTATTGATAGGCGCGATAATGGCTTTGCTTCATAAAATTCGATAAAATTACAACGCCATCAGCGACTCGCTGAAGCGTTATCTTTGTGAAATGCAGATTGCCTTGTGTTCGATTCGCAGAATTTCAAGGCTACATCGGCCAACGGCGATGTTTGCGCGATAATCGGAATTGTATATGCGCGCGCGAGGCTGTCAATATATAATGCTCGAGGAAGCGCTTCCAGAAGACACAAATTATGACCAGACAGACATACCCATACACGCGCGCGCGCGCACACACACACAAAAGTTTTCTTTGTCGACGAGGTGGCCGAGAAAATGCGAGTTACCGCGACAAATAAAACTACGCGAAAGTAGCAGTATTTTGAAACACTATCAGTGTTATTATCGGCGCCGCGTCGATACGCTGCGTCGAAAATACTCAATATAGAATGCACACGTCCACAATGTCGGTAAAATCTCACAAATGTCTTCAGAAGTGTATAATTACTCTTAAACCGTAATTTGCCGATAGTAACCGCTTCAAGTGCTATAATAACGTTGCTATTACTGTCTTCAAATATCGTATATTGCTAGGGAGAGATACCGATCCATATTTCAAATATTATACAACACCGTGAATTGAAATATAATCCGCGACGAGCTCGTCGTGACGATTCACTTATTGTCGTGCTCAGGCGAAAGATAACGTTATCATGACAATTCATGTAAGGTATTGTTGCAGTTATTTTTTATCACTACACATATTATATGTATATTAAATCCTTGTATTCCGGCAGCATATGTTGTGCAAGAAAATGGTGTACATGGACCAAATACTCTTCCAGGACGAATTAATAAAGGGTGAAATAGCGGGATTACCGTGTCACGACAAACGTTTCTGCGATCTTCTTTGTTTTTTTTCCCCGTTTGATAAAAGCAAGTGTACCTCTGACGCGCATCCCGCGGGATTCGGGATATGCCGATGCTACGTTACGCGACGAGATATGTAACGGGCCTTCTTGGAACGTCGGGGGCTGGAATTCGTGGCCGTGTTCCGACCACCCAAGCAGTTCCGCCGGACATACCGAGCGCGCCTCTCGGAACGAATCGAACGCGGTTTCGCCTCGGCTTGATTAAGTTTATGAGCGAATCGCGAGCGCGGTCATAATCACGTATGCGGTGCAGTCGATCCCGTGAACCCCGAGAATCTTCCGAGACGTGCACCTTGGCTATATCTGCATGGCTATATCGCCAGTGAGGAAATACGTCGCGAAACGACAGTTACTCTCTTCGTTGAATAAATTGTGTGAGTTTATCGAAAGATGCTTTATGTGTAAATCGTTCCACGAACTATTCCATTAGCAAAAATTAATGAAAAGTGAGTTTCTTGTAAATTTTGCGGTTTATTTTTGCCTGCTAAAAATATAGAAGATTATTTATGTTATCGCGAATCCTATACAGATATATACTTGCTAGTGAAGATGCATATTTAAACCTCTGTCAGCCATCATTTTTTTTATTAACGCCGTCAACCAACTGGGGCTTTTAAGTCCATCCTATATTATTTTTATGTTCTAGACTTTTAGAAAATCCAAAAAAATTCTGAGTTACTTGTCAACATCTCTACTACAATATCCAATAGCTTTTTAAAGTCAAATATTAAACCCAATTGTTTATACAAAGTGAAATTTGAACACAAATGGGAAAAATGGAAATTTGTTTAAAAATTTATAACTTTGAGACAAATAAATATTAACCCTTCGTAGTCACACATGGGTCCATTGGACCCACAGTCATTTGGATCTAAATATCAGCTAAATGCCTAGCTTAAAATGGGGCTTGGTCCGCCATCTACAAGAGTTTGAAGTATCCTCTATAAGTAGAGACCGTTAATCATGTACTCGTTCACGATTTTTTTTCAACATGTTGCCATTTGATTTCTCACAAAACCGCAGTTGTTTTATATTCTAGAATGTTCAAGGTATGTTTCAGAATTATTTGAACCCGATCGGAACGATACCATTAAAATGACAACCATTCAAAATCGACTGGGTCCATATGACCCAGTATCGACCCAGTATGACTAACACGGGATTCTAGAGAAGTGTGACTACGAAGGGTTAATAAAAATGATTGCAGGGCTTTGTACAGGGCTTCAGACTACGACCTTTCAAAAGAATGTAGTCTTATTTGGGTCGACTCCAAAAAGTATATTTATTTTAACAAATAAAAATTTTGAAACTTTCAAGAGGTTTATTTGTGTACTAAATACAAAGAAAAATAAACGTTTAACTTTCTTTCGCATAGAAATACATTTTTATTGTAAAAAATTGTTATATAAAATATCATTACAAATATAAAAGAAAATTATAAATGAAAAGTAAAAAAGTATCGTATTGTTCGGCGTTTCTCTCTGCCATTTTGTAAATAATGCTCTACTAATGACAGAAGTGCTTTAATTAGCAAAAATTATTAGAAATATAGTGAAAAAACGAAAAAAAAAAAAAAAACAACATTTACTTACGTCGGTAAACACTAACGCCGTCAGCGGCCTGGGTTGTTTAGGGCACAGACTTCATTTTGCCGTATGTAACCGGATCGTTACATACTTGAACACGCATTGACGGAAACCGTGGCAGCGAAACCCCTCTACTGTCAACTTTTTTTTTTGGGGGGGGGGGGTTATCAAATACCGCCTTCTTCTCTCCATGAAGAAATGCAAAAGAGAAATTTTGCTTGGGTCTTTAAAGTCCCAAATGGCTGACAGAGGGTTAATAGGCACAAAATAAAGTCACATATTTTTTATGCTCTCTCTACCTTTTTGACGAGCCGACAGATCGTTTTAGAATCGACGAAGAATCATAATCATGATTTCTATAAAATGAGATACGAATGGAACCATCTTCGAGACCTTTCACCGGTGTCCCTCAGCCGTGACCGAGGCGCAATGCAACACAAAAGCCTCGAAATGCATCCGCCGTTCCGAGAATCGTTCGTCTCGCGGACGCTCTCGTAGGTCATTGGCGAGATCTCGAAAACGAGCGCGCGTTCGTATAGCGCGTGCGTGGGTTCGAGCTTCTCGCGCTTATGCATGTGCGAGCGAGGGACGAATCCTTCTCTTTCTCTCTATCTTTTGGCTAGGTGACCTCTCCAGCACGTAATAAACACGGGAGCAAACCTCCGGCGACGAGGCGCGGACCGGGGGCCGTCGGGGGCCCCCTAAACTAAAACGTGCTTACGTCTCTCTACGGGGCGACGCGCTAAACACGGCCAGACACGCGTCGACTTGCTCGATCTCTGGCGGCACGTTCGAGCGTCGCGTCGGCCGCTCGAGCCATAATGCCCGCTGAAACGTTTGCCCCTTTACGGCTGCACTCCGACAAGATGGAGGGTGTTACATTCCGGACGTATGACGCATACCGCCGAACGGGCTTCGGGCGATCCCTTTCCTTGCGGCCTTGAGACTTTCCAGATCTCGAGATGCCGTCCGTTCGGGACACCGCTCGATTTTTGCCGTTCGACATTTAACGGTTCGTTTACGACACGCGACTTTGTTATGACGCCGTTTGCGGTATCGTTGTAGCAGCTCGTATGGGATCGGCTCCTATCGTCTGCGCGCATCACGTGATGCTCCGTATATTGTAAAGTGCGCTGTATTATGAGAAGTGCATATAGAACGAGATTTTTATACGGGTCGAGAACTTACGCGAGAAACTTGTACGAACGTGAATTTTACAGTCTTTCGTATGCATTCCACTGGTATCTCTTCTTGGCTGGCTCACATGGCTCGCTCTTGAGAGCGCGCGTAATGAGCGACAGGCTTAATCTGGCCGGTCACGTACAAGTTAGATGGTCCGCATGTCCATGAATACGGTATCTCCGGGAAAGAGTTGAGGCCGGTTTCTCTTCACACAAAATGCGATCGGCTTACTTTATCATCACTTTACTCTGTCATTGGGACTTAATCGTATCCGAGATGCTAGGGTTGGATACGCTAAAGAAAGGCGAGCGTTGGTTTATATGATACAGATCTTTTTCTCTTTCTCGCGCGCGCGCGCGAAAAATTACGGTCACCCTAGATGGAAGCGCGCGAGTCCACTCTTCGGGATCATACGATGAAGTAAATAAATGTTCCGCAATAAAGGATCTCGCCGTGCGCGCGCTACCGCCGACGTGTAACGATTTACCGCGCCAGGTGCGGCGCGGTTCTATCGCGCGACTTTCATTACCCGCGCCTGGCGACGCGCATTTTAACGGCAAAAAATATGGAATCCATCGCGCGGCGAGAGATGACGAAACGCGTTACGCGTCTAGATGAAGTTACGGATACCGGCGCGGCGCGCGGTAATGCAGCGGCGTTGATGACCGCGCCGCGCCGGCCCAGCGTATACACGTCGCGCGAACATTTAACTCTAATTGGAAACCACCAGCTCCGACAATCGTGAAACCGGATTTGAGTAAAAATACACGGGACGTTAGCTATCTACTGCGAATCTTTCCCTAGTGAAAATTGTACGTAGATTTGAAATACTCGACGCTCGAACGTTTAGAATGTTATATATAGATAATTGATAACTTCGATTAAAATTCCGTTAGCTAAACTCGGAATACAAAAACTGATTACGGTATGACACATGTACCGCAGAGAAAGCTCGGATTGAAAGAGATATTGGATGAGAAATGGCGGAATGCATATGGGACACCCTATACATGTATAATGCAGTCTGGTTTGGAAAGAATCGGTCGTTGACCATAACGATTCATCCCGCAGTTTAGAAGCTATTGGTCGGGATTTCTCGACATAACAACGTCTATTCTGCGTTGGAAAAAAGTTGAGCTCGCTAGTGTAGACAATGCAGCCTCAAATTCAGGTTGCTCAGCGTGAGTTCTTTGTTAACGCGTGTCCGTGCTGGGGTTCTCCTGACGGAATCAAAGAGAGGAAGGAAGAGTATCGCCATCATAGGGGATACCATCGGAATAGTAATGCAATTGTCGTCCTGAATCCTGAATATATTTCTCAGTCTCTTATCGTTTGTAGTCACGAACTTTACATGTGTAATTTCTATAAAAATAAGCATACAACGAGCAATCTCGGCAATTCTTAGAGATTTAATTTGTGATTAATCTTACTTTATAGTATACGGAAGAAATTAATTACGTATTAATTGCTATCTCGCGATGTCGAAAGATATTTTCAAAATAAGCAAATATTTCGAGATTTAGTTACCTAATGTGGATTTCTTCTTAAGCAAGATTAAGGAATATCGTTCGAACCAATTTATTTTTCGTATTCTTACAAACAGCGGGATCATTGTACTCACATAATTATAAAATATAATTAGGTACGTATAATTATAAAACGCGATGAAAGATTCAATAATATTAACATGCACGCGGGCATTCGTAGATACTATCAAACGTCATGAAAATTTAATTCACACTAGACACTCATGCGAAGTGAAAATTATTGTCGATCCGTACATGATTCACGTTTACACACGAGCACTCATCAGCGATGTTAATAATTTCGCATGCAGATCGAGAAACGACCGAGCGACTACGGATTACAAAGCTATCGTTTGAATGATAAACGAGGCCTCACTATTCCGCGCGCTGTTATATGAATAACACTTGAAGAAATAATTCAGACGTTAATATCGATCCGTGACTTCCATCAACGATCGATTCGCACATACCAATTCGTCTAACCGTTACATCCATTTCTTTGTCTTCAGTGCACCAATTTATCTAACTTTTAACATGAAGGACTTTATCTAATGATACGTATAACGCTCAATAATTCGTCCAACATTACCAGAAGTATGTATATTATTTAGATCCTTATCGCTGTTACAAGTTTCCTTCTTCTAATAAATTATAGTTCGCGATCGTTCGTCAGCAACGGTCGCCGGTACTTTTTAGAAGAAAAAGAATCGGGGTCGCGTGTGCGGACAATGCAAAAATGCACATGTCGGGATAATTTGTTACGATCCTCGCATGCAAACTCTTTCGCTCGCGTACACGCGTACACACCCCCTCTATTGTCGTAAAGAATCGAAAAATCAGGTTACTCAGCATGAAATTGTTACGCTTATTACTACGGCATGAAAATCGTCGGTTTAATGAGTAATCCCCCTATTTCGGCGCGCAACGGCAACATAATCACGGTCCCCGCGGTTTCCTTTCTTTTTACAATCGAGGACTTCGGTAAAACGGATATTGCGTAACGTACGTTCATACGTTGCACATCCGTCGTCTTCAGCGATTCCCCCGCGCTTTTGCGTGACTCGCACGGGAAACTTTCTCCGCTCTCTGCGGACGAGCGACGTAATAAGAATCCGTACGAGAGATGTGCCGATAAACTTTATACTTCGAGTACTTGGTATTAAAATATTAACGCTTAATCTAACATGCGATCGAAGAGATACGTAATCGATGTAAACAATAATTATTAAATTGTTAAAAATTAAATTAATGTAGAAAGTAACGCATTATGGAAAACATTTTACGCGTTGTTAAAATCCGAAGATATATATTTTTTAACAAGATATCGACATACGACATCGATATGAGTTTACAGTTTGAAATGCTCCAACAATTGGAAATTGTGCGCGATACGACGGAACAATGTGTCGATAAGAGTAGCAAACGAAGGACGTTTGTAGTCGTGCAAAAATACTCTTCGTCGCTCCGTTCGGCTTCCTGGCGCCGGACTTTTTCGCCGTACGAAAGCCACGCATCTAACCAGATGCGACTTGTACGTGTCGTCGGACTCACTCGTCGGGGATAGTTTACCAATTGCTACGGAATCGCGCGTAGAGATATGGGACGCGCGGAGGAGGGATACCCGATTCAGCAGTGGGATATTCATGCGTGTGCGTGTCGTGCGATGCATTTCACGCGATGCGCTGATGTGCTCTCTCTTTCTCTCTCACGCGCGCGAGCGCGCACATGTGTTCGTTTCTCCACCGTTTCTCTCCCTTTCTGTTTCCTTCCCGTTCTCGCAGGCGGTTTAACATCTTCTCTTTCTTCCTTTCTCGCACCCCTTCTCGCCCCGTCTAGAATACGAATGTACGAATGCACGCTTGCGCGCGCGTTCCTCCGTCTCTTTCTCCCGATGCGTTCGTTTCTCTCGTACTCTCTTTCTTTGTCCTTGCTCTTCCCTCCGCTCGCTCGCTCGCTCGCTCGCTCACTCGCTCGTTCGTTCGCGTGCGCGTGGAAGCGATGCCACCCGTCCGTCGAGCGCTGTTGCCATCGCTTCGTCCCTCTTCTCCTCGGCGAGTACCTCCAGAACTCCAGCTGAGTGTTCCGCAGCGGTTTTCAACTGCGTCTTACGCGACGAGGACAGCGACGAACGGGACGAAGGTTGAAGCTAGGTACCGTTCTCGATGATTTTTAGACGCATTATAGACGTAAAAGGGCAGATAGTCTTTTATTTTGCGATAAGTCCCCCTAAATTCAAAGCAACGATACAAAAATCCATTCGTTTCTATCGAATAACGGAAAGAAATAATTAGTAGTGCGAAAGAAGTAAATCTGTACGTTAATGATAACAGCAATATACGAATGACGTAAACGCGTATCGATGTTTATGTAAAAATTATAATCTTTCGTTTGATTCCGGTATTGTCTAACGTGCCAGAAACTTTCATCAACTGCACGGCTTGAATGCGGCACAAGCTGCTCATGTCCAATCGCGTGTCCAATTTCTCGACACAGTAATATAACGCGGTAGTACGTCTCTTTAAGTCAATGTTCGTTTCTGCCATGATAGGTAGATGTTATTAAACGTGAGGCTTACTAATTCGCGTGTTGTATTGCGCTAATGAGATTGTCAGAATTTTCATCTCTTTCTGAGCTGAGCTTATCTCGAGAGCGCTTATTATCTACCCTTCGTCCCGCATGCTTCTTTCCGATTACGGCGATATCGGTTGTCTACTTTCCGAGTTTTATTCGTAAAATTCAGATTCGGAATCGGAATCGGGTACTTGTGGCTTTTCCTACATCGCTACTCTTGCGTTACGAGCAATTTCGTCAAACTCTCCTTCGTTGCTCGGCATCTCGCGCGATCCACTCACCGATTGCATAAGTCCGCTCGATTGTCTTACGAGATCAGTGTGAAAGAAGTGCAAAGTAAATAATGCAGGTCGTCAAACAGAAACTCTCTGTATATAAGGACTATAACTAAAAAACGCGTTACGTGCGTCGCTCGGAATGTCGCGGAGATATCTTTATCTATGATTTAAAAAAATGATATTCTCGTCACGCATTGTTTTTGAAATGAAAATATTTCATCTGCGTCCAGCGTATTTGAGATATTTATATCTTGGAGATGACGATATATATTTGCGTTTGTTGCGTTGTGTAAAAATATGTGATTACGTAACATCGATAATCTCCGAGTTGCGATACATGCGGAACCGAGTTCTGTTACTAGGTAGACTACATGTATCGCAGCTTGAAAATTATCGTTGACCCAGTTCTTGATTTTTACGTCCCCGCTCGCGCGACGTCTCCCCGTGATAGGCGGTCTTAAAGTTGGCGAAATGAGGTTAAACCACCATACGAAAGCCGCGCTCATAACCATATGGTGTCTGCGGCGGTGTTTTACGCTCAGGTAAAGTCGGACGGCGTCGTATATAGTTCACATGGTAGCGAATGCCGCATCAATTCCGTGGCGTTCTACCACGGTGGATAAGGAAGGTAGTGAGAGCGAGGGGATGATAGAAGAAAGGAAGCACGAGGCTTCGTAGTACCGAGGGGGGGTGCTAGTTTGACAGTGATCCTCAAGTCACGCTCTGCCGTTGCTCTTTCTTTTACGATTACAGAACAGAAACGATTACATAGATCACGTCTGTTTCGTTTCTAGGAAGTACTCGGTACATTGGCAAATAATTTATTCAATTAGCAAATAAATGTAAATTACATGCGAGATTATCGCACAAAGTTAACGCGCAATAGAAAAGAGAAGAGTGATTTGTACAAACCGTAGATATATGTGCACTTCTTGCAAGACGATAAAAACCAGATTCGTTATGTAAAACGATCTTTGCGTAATTAAGAAACCCGTCTATCGATTACGCGAGTGTGCCGCCGCCTAATGCATCTGGCATGTATCGCCGGGTGACATATAAAAGCTTGGCAGTTTCAATTTATACGCGACCACTCGATGTCACATCACGACACAGTAATGCGCTGCGATTGCTTAAGATAATTTGTCTACAAGACAATTTAACATGTTGCGCTCGTAACGGAGCATGCTTTGCGACAATCGGCCTTTATCGCGCACTTTCGAAATTTGATAACGACATATTGTATCAGCCGTTTTTATAGTTTGTCAAGAGCGATACCTCTTTCCATAGACCATTTATTCAACAATGTAAGAGCGCGTATCGGTAGACACTGCGCCGCCGGTTAAAGGGTTAAGCGGTTACAGTATTGTTAGGTACTCTTGAGAGCTCGATAGCCGCCAAGTGTCCCCAACATGACCAGGCAGGTATTTATTGATTCGATGATAGCAGCACACGTTTATAGCTAAGTCTTTATGTAACTGTAGAATAGAGTAGACTGGGGAGCTGTTGGCACCGTGCTAGAAACAAGGGTGGTAGAGACGCGAGCATCTTGACTACTTCAAAGAAAAGAAACATCAATACTATATACTTACTAAAACTGAGCATTCGTATATCTTTTTATTATGACAATCGATTCGTAAATCGGAACATTAAAAAATGGGAAAAATAGTTCATGTTACAATTTCATTTTTCTCGCTTTATTTTACAGCAGAGCATTATCTCTGTTTCTAAGATAGGGAGACGAATATTTTCTATTTTTCTTAAATCTTCAAGTGTCAATTTCTGGCTTATTACACATGAAAAACTTGATTTATGCATATCTAACTTACATTGATATAAAAACGTGTTAAACCGTACGACTATATGTCTCGTTTCGGACTTTGTTCAACGCAGGTAGGAAAATCGAAGTAATGTCGTTACACTTCGTACACTTTTATCGTGTTACGTAATTCGCACAGTATCGCGTACGTGTAATAAATCGTTAAATTAAACAAACCACTCGGGAGCATCCTATTTTAGTGGCCGCTATGCGCGCGCTAAATCGTACTCATCGCACGTTCATTCGTGTCATATTGAGACGGAAGCAGCGTGAACGAAATAATCTTAGCCATTAGAAACGTTTGACAGGCGAGGCACGGAGTGACACATATTTTTCACGCCGGGTATCAACAGACGCGCGCGTTCATGAGCCTGCTCTTTCCGTCCAATTCAGAAAAAAAACGGCGTGTTTATTAATAAAAAGCAATTACGTCACTTTCGTCCTACAACTTCGCAGGTTTTTTGTAAAAATCGATTTGCATATATGTAACACATTGCGTTCCCATAATGTTCCACGCGGTGTTAATGTGCGATGATTGGCAACGTGACATTGTTCATTGGTCATCAGTCACTGAATAAAGTCTAGCTATAATTGCAAGATTTATGATGAACATTGAACATGATCGGAATACATGTTTTGCCACACTGATGCGCGTGCTTGATGTTAATTCCAAGTACATGTTACAGCGAAACAATAGTATATAGATTAACCCTCGGTTGTCACACGGGGTCAAAATGACCTCAACCAACAATTTTCAAACAGCTGCATGCTGTTCAAAAACTAACAGTTTAAGTGGATCGCAAAAAATTCTAGAATTAAGTTTAAACATTTTAGAAAGTATTTTTATTATAAAAGGTTAAGTGGCATTATGTTCAAATTCTTTAAAAAATTCTTTAAAAAATGTTCAAAAAAGAGGTGTGACAATCGAGGGTTAAGAGTTTAATCGTTAATTACAAATTATAATGCGTATCAATTGCTATTTGTACTTGGACATGTGTTATGACGCTCCATTGCATAATCCGTCGCGCCGCACAAAGATGAAATATCTGAGACGAAAACGAGAATATTTAATATCCAATTATATCTCGAAATTGTCTCGGGCAGCCAGCATAATATTGCATAGATGGTATTTCCTCCTTTCTATAAACGCCATCTCTTAAACTTTGCTTTTTCTGACGTTTTCTAACGTCGACTGCATGAGGGAGAGGAGAGTTGCTCGCGAAATAAGGAAAGCTTGCGGTTATGCGACGCGTCGCCGAGGGGAAATTAGATTTGCTTGTTTAATTTCGATCTCCAAGCGTGCGTAACTCCGGTACCAAATTGACTTCGGCGCGGTCTATCTGTCGGGACAGACCTCCGAATTCGCGATTTTCTTCGAACAACATCGGCTAGATCGAAGCGAACTTCTTTTCTAGTTTCCCCATGTATCGTGATACATCGATGTCGAATAGCGATCGAGCCCGGCGTGATTTAGGGAAGTTCAGACTTTGTGACCACACGTCCACATATAGAAAATTGAACTTGAAGTGATACAAATTTCGGCTGGATTTTAATGATTTTCACATATCCGTAAGTCGCGGAATAATAATATTGAAATGTCAAGTCGCGCAAATCTGATACATTGCTTGTTTCAATGGAAAAGTGATTGAAGAGCTAAAATACTAAAGAGATGAAGCGCCACGGTGCCTCTTATCCTCTTTAGTATTTCCACTCTTCAATCAATTTAAATCAATGTACAGCGACGGAGATAATATTCAGGTAAAAAATCGCGCTTGATCAACCAATTTACGCGGTTGTTGCTATTTCACGGAAATATACTTTTCAAATCGTAAATATCTATCGCGTATATCTACATATACTGATCGAAACATATATAATATATAATTACGATGTACATTGTACGTGCTGTCATACATTGGTAATGCGTTTTATTTAGGTGGATTTAGTATGTTATATGGAAACGGAGAAAGTTATTATAAATTGCTGCTGAATTATTGCTGGATTGAATAATTAACATCATAGCCTTATCGTGCGAAATACTATGACACGCGCAGCGATCTACTATCAAAACAAATTCATGCTACTTAGTCACGTAAGTGGGAGATCGTGATAAAGGGATGTTGGTGATCGTGGGTTGTCGCGAAGTGGCAAGAGGACGAAGAGAGAGAGAGAGAGAGAGAGAGAGAGAGAGAGAGAGAGAGAGAGAGAGAGAGAGAGAGAGAGAGAGAGAGAGAGAGAGAGAGAGAGAGAGAGAGGGGGGGGGGGAATAAGAAGGGATATATGCTGTTAGGATGGGTCGCTCGATACTGACCACCTCATACGTCTACATATTTTTCTCTGTTATCCTTCTTTTACTTTCGTAGCTTTCCGACTCATTTTCTATTTTCTGAATCCTATAATTAGGGTTACCATAAAGTCGCCAAGGTGATACGGGACAGGAATGTGGACCGGGGGAGGGGGGTATATAAAATTGTTTACATTTTATTACGTTTTAATCACTTATTTAATTTAAATTAGACACTTTGTCTTGATATCACAGCACAATAACATTAAAATAAAATACACATTACAATAAAAAAATAAATAATATTTCTCAAACAAATTAACAACAAACATTTACTGCTGTGAATTTATCATTGCACATACACTGAGTCATTTAAAGGTCTAAATTTAACTTGAAAAATGTTCACGTTTTTTGTACCAGTCATACTTTTTTAGACGATTTAACAGATTTTAATAAATCCCTATTTTAGATAATTGTACACTGAGAAAAAAAAATCGTTGATTCAAAGAAATATTATTTGATTCAACTAATGCAGCGGTCACGGCTGTCAAGCTAACATTTGTTAATTCAACAAATATTATATAAAATAAAATAAAATATTTCTTGATATTACTCACGTATATTTGATTTAAATATATTAATATTTACATTAAACAAATCACACCAACTAAACGAGTTTAGTCAAATTAACAACATTTTTTTTTCAGTGTAGAATTCTGAGCAAGTTAACCCGAAATTATGGAACACAAAATTTTGTTTTATATGACAGATTGGAAAAGACTATTAGTAGTATAATAATATAACAATAATACGGCGGGTCAGGAAATAACAACTCTGTAGTTCTGTACGGGAAAGAGGACGGCGGGCGGTTTCACGAAAATACGGGACGAAACGAATATCAGGGTAAACGCACCTACTTGTGACCCTTATCATACCTGTGACCACTCGCGGACTTTTATTAAACTAGTCAGAAGTTTTAAGTAATTAAAAAGCATATGCATTGTGGTTTGCGATTAATAAGCCACGATTTGATATATGGTTTTAGTGATATTTGACTAACGATACTCGTAAAAATGTGATATAAGGCGCTCGTGTCGGTACCAGTGGCAGATCGAGCGCATGTTTACCGACGGCGACAGTAGATCTGGCGTTTGTCACGACACAGTCCACAGTTTTGTTACGTCGTCAAAAAACAAGCGTTGGAGAACCATTAGTGCGCAAAACTATCAGTGAACGATTAAGGAGTGTTGTGCTATTCGTGGGTTCCGAGAAAGGTTGGTGATTTTGAGTATATAGGCAAACGTTATAAAGCGGTGCAACAAAACACGTATGGATTAATCAGTGACGGGCTCAAGAAAACTAGTCGTAGCAGTAAATTTCGCTGCTATTAAAAAAAAACATAATTAATACCGATCTCCATACGCTTCTAGATGGGTGTGAATTGCATTTGTACGAGTAAGCGGAAAAATATTCAATGTTTGCTCCAGAGAAAACTCTAGCGACAACGTCTGTCACTCTGGATTAACTGACACATCGTGTGTTTTATATCGATTTATACTGATTTTATGCCGATTTGTGATCACGGCTTCAAATTACTTGCTTACTTACTTATTCAATTATTGAGTGATTTTTTTATCAAATACAATATACCACTAATTGAACCGAAACGACGATCACTGATCGATACATCCAAAATTAAATCAGGCAGTCACATAGTCTGCTAAAATTTCTCTTTTATATTTATTAGATTATGTTTAAAACTCGAGTAAAACAAGTTTTTCGATACAAAAATGACTAATCTTGAGTTCGGTATAATTGCTTCTTGATTGGAATCACTTAAAAGTATTTTCCTCTCTTATTAATTCATGCGAGAATCTTAGGTGGTCATAAGTAGGTGCATTTACCTTAACCTAACGAGAATACCGGACATGGGAGTTTAAGTACAGAATAATTCCGTATATACGGGACGTATGGCAGCCCTAACTGTAGTGTCAATTCCAATATTTTTTCGCCCGATATATTTTCGTAAAATTGCGCGAGATGACATAAATGTCGAACATTCAATATTCATAATCACAATAACACCTTAATTAAAAGACTATATATTATGTGTCTGTTATATTTTTCTGTTTCAGGTGAGTACTTGTAATAGTGGAATCTTGATGTACTTTTGGATCCTGATCGCTAACGTAATGTGAGTTGATGATGAATGTTTGTGGACTTATTAATTATTATTACATAAAATGCAAAATTTCGAGTTGAACTGCGAAATGTTAATATTTTATAAATATTTATTTTAAATATAGTTTACGTAAAAATTCATATGTACAAAATGTTCCATATTCAATATACGATGGAATATGGAACACCAATATGGAAAACCAAACAATATCAATGAAAATATTTCAGCAACAGTTGGTTTCGAAGGAAACATCTTATGAATGTATGTCTTTGTGTAGATATGCATTGTAGTTGAAATTTTAAGGTGACTATTTTTTTAAAAATAGAACCATAAATTTTTTTATTTGAATCAATTTTCTTTATTTTGCATTGTATTCTGGTATTGAAATTATCGAAAAGTAAATAACTTGTAATGTTTTATATTTTACATTGATACATATTTTGATGTGAAAAATAAAAATATCCCATAAAAATATATTCTTTTTTTAATCATTTTACTTTAATACACGCAGAAAAACGAGAAGAATCAATTTGTGTAAGACAAGAACACATTTTTATTTTTTATTATATTTTTATTTAAAAAGTTTAGGTTTTATTTAAAAAGAATGGGAATGACCTTGGAATCACAGAAACAGTTTTATTTAGAATAAAGATATATTTGTTCTCTTTTTGAAAATAAACAATCTTCGTTTGAAATATTTTCGTTGACATCGTAGGTCTCTGAGATGTTCCGTTATGTCGTTTAAAATGAGACATTCAGTACATAACGGTGACGTGAATGCAGAAAATTGCATTGGCCGATTATCGATTTGCGTTTCATAAGCAAACAGCTAACGTCGCAATTAATCGAAGGATAAGTGAGATACAAAAAAATAATTATAGAACGCGCGATTAAATAACGTACATAAACTTACGTACTAAAGATCATTACTAGTTACAGGCGATGGTATTTATATTATACGAACATCCGATATTCTTTATATAAGAAGCTATATAGTTTTTATATAGTAGTAAAAAACGATTCAATTCATTTAACAAAAATAATCAATCAAGCGATCAGATGTAGCCATCTAATTTTTGTCTAATTACTAAACGAATCGATTTAATTAATTCGATATTAGAATAAGTTGTGTCAAATCTTCAGTAATAATATAAATAGCTTAACTTTGTTTAACGCCGATTTCTCCGAGAATAATGAGCATCTTTCTCATTTATTCGTAACGTGATGCAATGTTATGCAACATCCTCTGTCAAGAATCGAGAAACGTGAATATAGGCTTTTACACGATACGAAACGAGTACCAGACGAGACTTGACGATCGTACGATTTGCGACAAATCCGGTTGACAACCACTGACAAGCAGGAGGCAGCTGAGCGGACAAAGAGCGAACGGTTATTGCAGGACGACAGTGCAGACTCGAAGCCCGGCACACCGGCGAGCCCCACTCTTCGTTCTTTCATTCCACTCCTCCGTTTCGCCTCATGTCATGTATCCCTTGAATCTAAACCTATAAGCTACCTGCACCTACGCTTCCTGATATTCGCCGCATCGACGAGACTTTTAATCTCCGAGATGCATTCTCGGACGTCTACCTATTTATGTATATCCCTTTATGTAATGACCTTGAAGCCCTGTTTTCCGGCTACAGTTGTATTATAACGGAATAACTTACTTAGTATTGTATTATAACGGAAAAAGTGAGGACTATATATGCGAATTCTTTGTTCCCAGTATACTTTTCGCATGTCATAATGCAAAAAGTTTATGGATGAAATATGATGAACACTTTCTCTTCTTGGTTTGTAGATAGATAAATAGCTTTCCTAAACCTTGATCAGATTCTTACAAGGGCCATTTTTCACTGAGAATGTAGAATATACGAAGGTTAAATTACGTTTGAATTTACTAATACAGAAATAAAAAGGACACAGGGTTTTCAGTATATTTTGCCAATCTATACTATCAAAGGCGAATAATATAGAAAAAAAATTTTTTTTCGACATATATTATAAAGAAAAAATTTACATGATTTCTCGTTTTTGACGTTAAACTCAATAGGGCTGCAGAAATAAGAGCGAAAAAAATATATAATTTTGCGTTACCTATGTATTTTTAAACAGTCACCCATCGTTTATTCAGCCTTTTATTTTTCATAAAAACATCATTCTTTTCAGCAAATCAAAAGACTTTAAATTTTTTAAGTATTCTTAGAACGCATAAATAGCATCGCAGTCGATAATTTTTTAATAAGTTTGTAATATGAAGATCTACATGTAGGGATAGAGATTTTTCAATCGAGAACAATGATGCGTCTTCTTCAGTCGAGTTTGCTAATGACCGATATTTATTATAGAATGCATCATTTTTAGCGTATAAAATATTTCGAGAATAATGAGATGATTGAATATGATGTGTTAAAAAATATATATATTTTTTCCCCTTATGAGTCCTCGCGTTTGATATAGTATATGTAGATTGGTAAAATACTGAGAACCCTGTGTTTTTTGTATTATTTTGTATTAGTAAATAAAATCCAATCCACATATGTTGTATATCTCGGCAAAATGGGGCTTGTAATAATTTATTTACTATTTATTTATCTATGAACCAAGAAGAAAGTCTTCACTACATTTCATCTATAAATGTTTGCATAATGGCATGTGATAAATGCTATTTATAATTTGTTTTTATTATTATAAGATATACTAAATAATTATTTAAAGCAGATTATGTTTTAATCCGTCATTAAAATTGAAAACAGAAAATATCTATTGGCAATATAACATAGTTTGTAATGTGCAAACGATATTCCATTGATTAATACTGTTATGAGTGGTTTTTATTTTATTCTGAACTAACAATTTACAGCATTTAACCACTCGCCAAACTTTATTTGTTTATAACTT